>NC_071999.2:7966395-8269198 GCF_028885655.2 Pongo abelii
TACATATTCCATTCCAATTCATTTCACATTCCATTACACATTCCACTCCATTCCATTCCACTTTCCATTCCACATTCCATTCCAATCTACTCCACAATAAATTCCACAATCCCTTCAATTCCATTCTGCATTCCATTCCACATTCCATTCCATTCCTTTCCATTCCATTCCATTAAATTCCATTCCACCTTCCATTCCATTCCACATTCCATTCCTCATTCCATTCCATTCCATTCCACATTCAATTCCATTCCATTCCAATTTCCATTCCATTCTACATTTCCTTCCTCATTCCATTCCATTCCTATCCACATTCCATTCCATTTCACATTCCATTCCACATTCCATTCCATTCCCTTTCACATTGCATTCAACATTCCATTCCACATTGCATTCCATTCAATTCCAGATTACTTTCCCCATTCCTTTCCATTCAATTCTTCATTGCATTGCCCATTCAATTTCACATTCCATTCCACATTCCATTCCATTCCATTCCACTTTCCATTCCACAATCCATTCCACAATCCATTCCATTCCATTCCACGTTCCATTGCACATTGCATTCCACATTCCATTCCATTCTATTCCACATCCCACTCCACATTCCATTCCACATTCCATTACACATTCCTTTCCTTTCCATTCCACATTCCATTCCACTCCATATTCCATTCCATTCCATTCCACATTCGATTCCACTTCCCATTCCATTCCATTCCACATTCCATTCCATTCCCTACCACATTTCAATTAACTTTCCATTCTGCGTTCCATTCGACTTTCCATTGCACGTTTCATTCCATTCCTTTCCACTTTCCATTCCACATTGCATTCCATTCCATTCCACTTTCCATTCAACATTCCATTCCACATTCTTTTGCACATTCCATTCCTTTCCTTTCCGTGTTCCATACGATTCTACTACATTCTATTCCACATTCTATTTCCAAATTCCATTCCATCCTATACCACAATACATTCCATTCCATTCCACATTCCATTCCATTCTATTCCACATTCCATTACGTTCCATTCCACATTTGATTCCACATTCCATTAATAGTTCCATTCCACATTCCATACCACATTCCATTCCACATTCCACTTGAAGTTCCATTCCATTCCATTCCTCGCTCCATTATGTTCCATTCCTCATTGCATTCCACTTTCCATTCCACATTCCATTCCACATTCCATTGCACGTCCCATTCCATTCCATTCCACGTTTCATTCCAAGTTCCATGCCATTGAATTCCACTTTCCATTCCACGTTCCATTCCACATTCCATTCCACGTCCCATTCCATTCCATTCCACGTTTCATTCCAAGTTCCATGCCATTGCATTCCACATTCCATTCCACATTTCCTGCTAAATTCCATTCCATGTTCCGTTCCACGTTTCATTCCATTCAATTCCACGTTCCATTCCACGTTCTATTACATTCCATTCTCCGTTCCACTCCACAATCCATTGCACATTCCATTCCACTTTCCATTCCACATTTCATTCCACATTCAATTCCACGTTCCATTCCACATTCCATTCTATTTCCATTTCGCATTCCATTATATTTACTTTTCACTTGCCATTCCATTACATTCCACATTCTGTTCCATTGCTTTCCAATTTCCATTCCATTCCATTCCATTCAACATTGTATTCCATTCCATTCCGTTCCATTAAATTCCATTCCGCTTTCCATTCCATTCCATTCCATTAACTTCCATTCCACATTCCATTACATTGCATTCCACTCCACATTCCATTGCACATTCCATTCCATTCCATTCCTTTCCATTCCATATCACATTTGATTCCATTCGATTTCATTCCACATTCCATTCCTATCCATTCCACATTCCATTCCATTCCGTTCCATATTCCATTCCACATTCCATTCCATTCCATTCCACGTTCATTCCTCATTCCATGGCACGTTCCATTCCAATCCATTCCATTCCAATCCATTGCACTTTCCATTCCACTTTCAATTCCACATTGCATTCCATTCCATTATATTACATTCCACATTCCTTTCCACATTCCATTCCTTTCCATTTCATTCCACGCGTCATTCCACATTCTATTCCTCATTCCATTCCATTGCCTTACAAATTCCATTCCATTCCATTCCACTTTCAATTCCACATTCCATTTCATTTCACGTTCCGTTCCACATTCCACTCCACATTCCCATCTATTCCATTCCATTCCACGTGCCATTCCACATTCCATTCCATTGTATTCCCCTTTCCATTCCATTCAATTCCATATTCCATTCCACATTCCATTCCATTCCACATTCCATTCCACATTCCATTCCATTCCATTCCATTCCATCCCACCTTCCATTCCTTTCCAATGTCCATTCCATTCCTTTCCAAGATCCATTCTATTCCATTTCACGTTCCATTCCAAATTCCCTTCCACATTCCATTCCATTCCATATTCCATTCCATTCCATAACATTCCATTCCATTGCAAGTTAAATTCCAGATTCCATTCCACATTCCATTACATTCCGTTCCACATTCCTTTCCACTTTCCATTCCATATTCCATCCCACATTCCATTCCACATTCCATTCCACATTCCATTCCATTCCACATTGCATTGCTTTCCATTCCATTGCATTCCACATTGCATTCCATTCCATTCCATTCCACATGCCAGTCCATTCCATTCCACATTCCATTCCATTCCGCATTATATTTCACATTCCATTTCATTCCATTCCACGTACCTTTCCATTCTTCTCCACGTTCCATTCCACATTCAATTCCATTCCATTCCACATTGAATTCCATACCATTCCATATTAAATTTTATTTCCATTCCACTTTCCATTCAATTTCGTTCCACATTCGATTGCATTCCATTCCACATTCCATTCCATTCAATTCCACATTGCATTCAATTCCACTCCACATTCCATTCCATTCCGTGGTATTGCAGTCCACATTCCATTATATTCAATTCCACATGACATTAACATCCATTCCACAATGCATTCCACATTCGATTCAATTCCATTCCACTTTCCATTCCACATTACATTGCACATTCCATTTCATTCCACGTTCCATTCCACATTCCATTCCTCGTTACATTCCATTCCATTCCACATTCCATGCCATTCCGTTCCATTCAATTGCATTTCACAATCTATTCCATTCCATTCCATTCCACATTCCATTCCATTCCATGACACATTCCCTTCCATTCCCTTCCTCATTCCATTCCTCATTGCATTCCATTCCATTCAGTGTTCCATTCCACATTCCATTCCATTCCATTCCACATTCCATTCCATTCCATTCCATTGCATTCCACATTCCATTCCGTTCCATTCCCTTCCACATTCCATTCCATTTCATGCCACATTCCATTCCATTTCATGCCACATTCCATTCCATTTCATGCCACATTCCATTGCATTCCATTCCACTTTTCATTCCACTTTCCATTCTGTTCCATTCCACATTCCATTCTATTCCATTCCACATTCCATTCCCATCCATTCCACATTCCATTCCACATTCAATTACGTTCCATTCCACGTTCCATTCCTCATTGAATTCCACATTCCACTCCATTCCATTCCATTCCATTCCATTCCACCTTCCATTACAAATTCCATTCCACATACCATTCCTTTTGAAACAATCCATTCCACGTTCCATTCCACATTCCATTCCACATTCCATTCCACATTCCATTCCGTTCAATTCCACTCCATTCCACGTTCTATTCCTCATTCTTTTCCACATTCCATTCCATTCTATTCCACATTCCATTCCATTAGATTCTATTCTATTGCATTCCACATTCCATTCCTTTGCATTGCATTCCACATTCCATTCCATTCCACATTCCATTCCATTCCATTCTTCATTCCCTTCCAGTCCATTCCACATTCCATTCCACATTCTAATCCATTCCTTTCCACGTCCCTTTCTAGATTCCATTCTACATCCCATTCCATTCCATGGCATTGCATTCCACATTCCATTCCACATTCCTTTCCACATTCCGTTCAATTCCATTCCACATTCCATTCCACATTCCATTCCAATCCATTCCACTTTGCATTCCACATTCCATTCCATTCCTCATTCTATTCCATCTCATTCCATTCCAAGTTCCATTACACATTCCATTCCACATTCCCTTCCATTCCATTCCACTTTGAATTCTCTTCCATTGCACATTTCATTCCATTCTAAAATCCATTCCATTCTATTCCATTCCATTGCATTCCGCATACCATTCCATTCCATTCCATTCCATTCCACATTCCATTCCATTGCATTAAATTGCATTCCACATTCCATTCCATTCCACATTGCATTCCACATTCCATTCCATTCCATTGCATTTCGTTCAATTTCACATTACATTGCATTCCATTCCATTCCACATTCCATTCCATTCCTTTCCACATTCCATTGCAGTCTCTTCCCTGTTCCATTCCACATTCCATTCCATTCCATTCCATGTTCCATTCCACTTTCCATTCCACATTCCATTCCATTCCCTGCCATTCCATTCCACGTTTCATTCCACATTCCATTCCACCTTCCATTTTATTCCATTTCTCATTCCATTCCACATTCTATTCCATTCCATTCCATTCCACGTTCCATTCCACATTCCATTCCACTGCATTCAACGTTGCATTCCGTTCCATTCCACATTTCATTCCATTCAAAATTCCATTCCATTCCATTCTATTCCATTCCGCATTCCATTCCTTTCCATTCAATTCCCCATTTCATTCGATTGCATTCCATTCCATTCCACATTCCATTCCATTCCACTCCATTCTGCATTCCATTCCATCGCATTCCATTTCTTTCCAAATTTCATTCCATTCCATTGCACATTCCATTCCATTCCACATTCCTTGCCATTCCATGTGACTTTCCTTCCACATTCCCTTCCACCTTCCATTCCACTTTCCATTTAATTTCTTTCCACGTTCCATTCCCCTTTCCATTCCACATTCCATTCCACGTTCCATTCCACATTCCATTGTACGTTCCTTTCCACGTTGCATTCCACATTCCATTCCACGTTCCATTCCACGGTCCATTCCATATTCTTATCCACGTTCCATTGCACGTTCCATTCAACGTTCCTTTCCATGCCAATGCACTTTCCTTTCAACATTCAATTCCATTCCATTCCACATTCCATTCCACATTCTATTCCACGTTCCGTTCCATGTTCCATTCTATTACTTTCCACATTTCATTTCACGTCCCATTCCGTTGCATTACGCATTCCATTCCACGTTCCATTCCAGTCCATTCCACATTCCATACCACATTTCATTTCTCTCCATTCCACATTCCATTCCACATTCCATTCTATTCCATTCCATTCCACATTACATTCCAATCCATTCCACAGTCAATTCCATTCCATTGCACTTTCCATTCCACTTTCCATTCCATGTCATTCCACATTCCATTCCATATTACATTCCATTGCATTCGAAATACCATTCCATTCCATTCCACACTCCACTACTTTACATTCCACATTCCATTCCACATTCCACTCCATTAAATTCCACATTGCATTCCACATTCCATTCCATTCCATGCCACACTCCTCTCCACATTCCACCCATTCCATTCCATTCCACGTTTCTTTCCATTCCATTCCACATTCCATTCCACCTTCCATTCCATTTCATTCCACATTCCATTCCATTCCATTCCACATTCCATTCTATTCCATTCCACGTTCCATTCCATTCCACTCCACTTTCCACTCCACGTTCCATTCCACGTTCCATTCCATTTCATTCCACATTCCATTCCACACTTCACTCCATTCCATTCCACATTCCATTCCACATTCCATTCCATTCCATTCCACCTTGTACTCCATTCCATACCATTCCACATTCCATTCCCTTCCTTTGCACATTCCATTGCATTCTATTCCACATTGCATTCCATTCGTTTCCATTCCCTTCCACTCCACATTCTATTCCATTCCATTCCATTCTGCAACGCATTCCATTCCATTCCACATTCCATTCCATTCAATTCCATTCCATTGTACATTACATTTCATTCCATTCCATTCAATTCCATTCCATTGCACGTTGCATTCCACATTCCATTCAGTTCCATTTCACATTCCATTAAATTCCGTTGCATTACATTCCACTTTCCATTCCGTTCCATACCACATTCCAGTCCATTGCATTCCACTTTACATTCCTCATTCCACTCCATTCCATACCAAATTCCATTCCACGTTCCATTCCTCTTTCCATTCCAATCCATTGCACATTCCACTCCACTACATTCCACTCCACATTCCATTCGTCATTCCATTCCATTCCATTCGATTCCATTCGTCTTTCCATTCCGCATTCCACTCCATTCCATTCCACATTCCTTTCCAATACATTGCAGATTCCACTCCATTCCGTTCTGTTCCACATTCTTTTCCATTCCACTCCACATTCCATTCCATTCCACGTTCCATTCCGCATTCCATTCCATTCCACATTCCATTTCATTCCATTCCTCATTCCATTCCACATTCCATTCCAAGGTACACTCCACTTTCCATTCCACTTACCATTCCACGATCCATTCCACATTCCATTCCACATTGCATTCCATATCATTCCACATTCCATTCCCCATTCCATTCCACATTCCATTCAATTCCATTCCACACTCCTCTCCATTCCATTCAATATTCCATTCCACATTTTGCTCTATTCCATTCCACATTCCATTCCACATTCTATTCCATATTCCTTTCCATTCCAATCAAAAATCCATTTCATTCCATTCCAAATTCCATTCCATTCTATTCCCCATTCCATTGCATTACATTGCATGTTCCATTCCACATTCCATTCCTTTCCTATCCACATGCCATTACACATTCCACTCCATTCCTATCCACTTCAATTCCATTCTATTCCTTTCTACATTCCATTCCATTCAATTTCACATGTCATTCCCTTTCATTCCACATTCCATTCCACATTCCATTCCATTCCATTCCACATTGCATTCCATTATATTCCACATTCCATTCCATTCCATTCCAAATTCCATTCCGTTCCATTCCACATTGCCTTCCATTCCGATCCACATTCCATTCCAAATTCCCTTCCATTCCATTTCACATTCCGTTCCTTTCCATTCCATTCCATTCCTTTCCATTCCATTCCATTCCATATTCCTTTCGATTCCATTCTACTTTCCATTCCATTCCATTCCACATTCGACTCCATTTCATTCCACATTCCATTCCATTCTATTCCAATAGATTGCTTTCCACATTCCGTTCCCTTCCATGTTTCTTTCCATTCCAATTAATATTCTATTCCGTTCCATTCAACATTCCATTCCATTCCATTCCACATTCCATTCCACATTCCCATCCATTCCATTCCACTTTCCATTCCTTTCCATTGCATTCCATTCCACTTTCGATTCCATTCCATTCCATTCCGCATTCCATTGCATTATATTCCACATTTCATTCCATTCTTTTCCATTCCCCTCCATTCCACATTGCATTCCATTCCGTTCCGTTCCACAATCCTTTCCATTGGATTTCACATTCCATTCCATTCAACTCCATTCCATTGCTCTTTCCATTCCGTTCCATTCCATTCCACATTGCATTCCACATTCCATTCCTTTCCATTTCACTTTCCATTCCATTCCATTCCACATTCCTTTCCATTCCATTCCACATTCCATCTCACTCCATTCCAAATTCCATTGAATTCCATTCCCCATTCCATTCCATTCGAGTCCACATTCCATTTCATTCCACTTTCTATTCCATTTCATTCCAAAATCCATTCCACTTTCCATTCCATTGCATTCCCCATTGCATTCCATTCCATTCCACATTGCTTTCCACATTCCATTCCATTCCATTCCACATTCCTTTCCACATTCCATTCCACTGCATTCCACATTCCATTCCACTTTCCATTCCATTCCATTCCACATTCCGTTCCATTCCATTTCACGTTCCATTCCTTTCCTTTTGACTTTCCATTCCACATTTCATTCCATTCCATTCCACATTCCATTCCATTTCATTCCACTTTCCATTCCATCCCATTTCACATTCCGTTTCATTCCACATTCCATTCCACATTGCATTCCATTCCATTCCATATTCCATTTCATTCCATTCCACACTCCACTCCATTCCATTCCACATTTCATTCCACATTACACTCCATTCCGTTCTGCATTCCATTTCACATTCCATTCTTCATAGCTTTGCATTACATTCCATATTCCACTCCATTCCCTTCAATTCCACATTCTATTATATTCGATTCCACCTTCTATTCCATTCCATTCCACATTCCAGTCCATTCCATCCCTTTCCACATTCCATTCAATGCCATTCCACTTTTCATTCGATGTTCCATTCCACGTTTCATTGCATTCCACTCTACATTCCATTCCACATTCCATTCCATTCCTTTCCACATTCCTTTCCACATTGCATTCCATTCATTTTAACTTTCCTGTTTATTGCATACCATTCCATTTTCCACCCCATTCCATTTCACTTTCCAAAGCACATTCCACTTCATTCCTTTCCACATTCCATTCCACATTCGATTCCACATTGCATTCCACATTGCATTCTGTTCCATTCCACATTCCACTACATTCCATTTCATTCCACTTTCCTTTTCAATCCATTCAACATTCCATTTCATTCCATTTCAATTTCCATTTCATTCCATTCCATTCAACATTCCGTTGCATTGAATTCCACAATCCATTCCATTCCATTCCACGTTCCATTCCATTCCATTAAACGTACCATTCTACATTCCATTAATCACTCCATTCAACTTTGCATTCCATTGCCTTCTACATTCCACTGCATTCCATTCCACATTCCATTCCGCATTCCATTCCATGCCATTCCACATTCCACTCCATTCCATTCCATTCCATTCAATATTGCATTCCATGCCATTCCACATTCCATTCCATTCCATTCCACATTCCATTCCACTTTCCATTCCACATTCCATTCCACGTTCCATTCCATATTCCATTCCACTTTCCTTTCCACGTTCCATTCCACGTTCCATTCCAGGTTCCATTGAATTGCCTTCCACATTCCATTACGAATCCCATTCCATTCCATTCCACATTCCATTCCAAGTTCCATTCCACGTTACATTCCATTCCAATCCACGTTAAATTCCATTCTTCATTCCATTGCATTCCATTCCATTCCACATTCCATTCCATTCCCTTCCACATTGCATTCCATTCCCCTCCACATTCCACTCCCTATTCCCTTCCATTGCATTCCACATTCCATTCCTTTCCATTCCATTGTATTCCACATTCCATTCCATTCCATTCCATTCCATTCCACATTGCATTGCGTTGCATTCCACATTCCAATGAATTCCTTTCCACTCCATTAAATTCCAACTTCCTTTCCATTGCATTCTATTCTGCAATCCATTCCATTCCATTCGAAATTCCATTCCTTTCCATTCCCCTTTCCTTTCCACATTCCTTTCCATTCCATTCCTCATGCCATCCCATTGAATTCCAAATTAAATTGGATTTCTTTCCACGTTCCATACCATTCCATGTCACATTCCATTCCATTCCATTCCTTTCCAGTCCACGTTCCAATCCATCACATTCCAAATTCCATTCCATTCCATCCCACATTCCACTACATTTTCCGTTCCACATTCCATTCTATATTTGATTCCACATTCCATTCCTTTCTATTTCACATTCCACTCCATTCCATTTCATTCCACATTCAATTCCTTTCTATTTCACTTTCCATTCCATTGCATTCCACATTCCTTTCCACATTCCATTCCATTCAATTCCACATTCCGTTCCATTCCATTCCACATTCCATTCCACGATCCATTCTATTGCATTCCACATTGCATTCCATTCTATTCCACACTGCATTTAATTCCATTCCACATTCCATTCCAAATTCCATTCCATTCTATTCCACATTCCATTCCACATTCCATTCCATTCCATTCCACATTCCATTCCATATTCCATTCCACATTCCATTCCACGTTCCATTCCGCATTCTATTTGACATTCCCTTCCACGTACCATTCCAAGTTCCGTTCCTTGTTCCATTCCACGTTCCATTGCACATTCCATTCCACCTTCCATTGCATTTCATTACACATTCCATTCCACATTCCATTACATTCCATTCCACATTCCATTCGACATTCCATTTCATTCCATTCCACATTCCGTTCAATTCCATTCCATTGCACATTCCATTCCATTCCACATTCCATTCCATTGCATTCCACTTTCCTTTCTATTCCTTTTCACATTGCATTCCATTCCATTGCACAATGCATTAACTTCCATTCCACTTCCATTCCAAATTCCATACCATTTCATTCGACATTCCATTCCACATTCCATTCCATTCCATTCCCCATTCCATTCCACATTCCATTCCACAATCCATTTCACGTTCATTTCCATTCCTCTCCACCTGCCATTCAGTTCCATTCCACATTGCATTCCTTTCAATTGCACTTTCCCTTACATATTCCATTCCGCATTCCATTCCACATTCCATTCTGCGTTCTACTCGACGTTCCTTTCCACGTACCATTCCAAGCTCCATTCCTTGTTCCATTTGATTCCACTCCACATTCCATTCCACTCCACATTCCATTCCATTCTATTAAATTCCAAAACCAATTCCATTCCATCCCACATATCTTTCCATTCCATTCCACATTCCATTACAAATTCCCTTCCATTCCATTCCACAGTCCATTCCTTTCCATTCCATTCCATTCTACATTACATTCCACATTCCCTTCCTTTCCATTCCACATTCCATTCCTTTCCATTCCATTCCATTCCATATTCCATTCCATTCTATTCCATATTCCATTCCATTACAATCCACCTTCCATTCCATTCCATTCCACATTCCATTCCATTACATTCCATTGCATCACATTCCTTTCCACATTTCATTCCATTCCATTCCATTCCGCTTTCCAGTCCATTCCCTTCAATTCCATATTTCATTCCATTCCATTCTTTTCCATTCCACATTCCATTGCATTCCATTCCACATTCCATTGCATTATATTCCACATTCCATTCCATTCGTTTCCATTCCATTGCATTCCACATTAAATGAATTCCATGCCATTCCACAATCAATTTCATTCCATTCCATATTCCATTCCATTCCATTCCTCATTCCATTCCATTCCATTCCAGGTGCCATTCCATTCCGTTCCACACTCCACTACATTCCATTCCGTTCCATTACACATTACGTTGCACATTCCATTCCATTCCATTCCATATTGCATTCAAAGTTCCATTCCACTTTCAAACCCACGTTCCATTCCACGTTCCATTCCTCATCCCATTCCACATTCCATTCCACATTCCATTACTCATTCCAATCCACTTTCCATTCCATTCCATTCCACGTTCCATTCCATCCCATTCCACATTCCATTCCATACCATTCCAAATTCCATTCCGTTCCATTCCACGTTCCATTCCATACCATTCCACATTCCGTTCCATTCCATTCCATATTCCATTCCACATTCCATTCCATTCCATTCCACATTGCAGTCCATTCCATTCCACGTTCCATTCCATTCCATTCCACATTCCATTCCATATTCTATTACATTGCATTCCACATTCAATTCCATTCCATTTCACATTCCTTTCTATTCCATTCTACTCCACCTTCCATTCTACAGTACATTCCATTCCATTTCACATTCCTTTAGATTCCACATTGTATTTCATTCCATTCCATTCCAAATCCTATTGGTTTCAGTTCCATTCCAAGTTCCATTCCACATTCCATTCCGTGCCATTCCACATTCCATTCCATTTCCTTCCACTTCCATTCCATTCCATTCCACATTCCATTGCATTTCACTCCACATTCAATTACGTTCCATTCCATTCGACATTCCATTCCATTTCCTTCGTCTTTGCATTCCATTCCATTCCTCATTCCATTCCATTCCTTTCCACATTGCAGTCCACATTGCATTCCATTCCACTTTCCGTTCCACGTTGCATTCCATTCCAGTCCACATTCCATTCTATTCAATTCCACATTGCATTCCACTCCATTCCATTCAATTCCACGTTCCTTTCCATTCCATTCCACAGTCCATTCCATTCCATTCAAGTCCACTTTCCGTTCCGTTCCATTCCATTCCAGATTCCATTCCATTCCATTCCACATTCCATTCGATGTTCAATTCCACTTTCCGTTCCATTCCATTCCACTTTCCATTGCACTATCGGTTCCACGTTACATTCCACGTTCCATTGCACATTTCATTCCATTACTTTCCACGTTCCATTCCATGTTCCATTATACATTCCATTCCACATTCCATTCCATTCCATTCCACATTCCATTCCACTTTCCATTACACATTCCATTCCACACTCCATTCCATTCAGTTCCATTCTTTTCCGCATTCCATTCCATTCCTTTCCACATTCCATTCCGTTTCGCATTCCACTCCATTCAATTTCACATTCCATTCAACATTCCATTGCATTCTAATTCAAATTCCAATCCACATACCATTCCACAATCCATTCCATTCCTTTTCGCATTCCATTCAATTCCACTCCACATTCCATTCCATTCCAGTTGAAATTACATTCAACATTACATTCCATTGCATTCTACGTACCATTCCATTCCATTACACATTCCATTTCCTTCCATTCCACGTTCCATTCCATTCCATTCCATTCCATTCCACGTTCCATTCCATTCCATTCCATAATGGAATTCCGTTCCATTGCCAATTCCATTGAATTCCATTCCACACTCCTTTCCACTACATTTCATTTTCCAGCCCATTCCATTCCATTCCAGTCCACAATCCATTACATTGCATTCCATATTCCATTCCATTCCAATCCATATTCCATTCCACATTCCATTCCACATTCCATTCTTCATTCTATTCCACATTCCTTTCTATTCCTTTCCTCATTCCACTCCATTCCATTCCATTCCGCATTCCATTCCATTCTATTCCACATTCCATTCCATTCCCTTTCACATTCCATTCCAGTCCATTCCACATTCCATTCCACATTCCATTGCATTCATTTCCACATCCATTCCATTCTATTGCACTTTCCATTTCACCTTCCATTCCATTCCATTCCGCATTCCATTCCACATTCGATTCCATTACACATCCCATTCCACGTTGCATTCCACTCCAGATTCCATTCCATGTTCCATTCCAAACCATTCCACATTCCATTCCACATAACATTCCCTTCCATTTCGTTCCATTCCACATTACATTCCATTCCATTCCATTCCAGATTCCATTCCTCATTCCATTCCATTCCATTCCATGCCATTCCTGAATCCATTCCATTCCACATTCCATTCCACATTCCATTCATTTCCATTCCAATTTCGAATCCATTCAATTCCACATTCCATTCCATTCCATTCCATTCCACATTTCACTTTCCATTCCACGTTGCATTCCACGTTCCATTCCATGTTCCGTTCCTTTCCATTCCAGGTTTCATTCCACATTCCATTCCATTCCATTCTACATTCCATTCCATCCCACTCCACATTCCATTCCATTCCAGTCCACTTTCAATTCCCATTCCATTACTTTCTATTCCACATTCCATTCCATGCCATTTAACATTCCATTCCATTCCATGCCACTTTCCATTTCACATTAAACTCCTATCCATTCCACATTCAATTACATGCCATTCCACATTGCATTCCACATTCCATTCCATTCCAATCCACATTCCATAGCATTGCATTCCATTCCTGTCCACATTCCATTCCATTCCACATTCCATTCCACTCCATTCCGCTTTGCATTCCATTCCATTCCACGTTCCATTCCACTTTCCATTCTATGTTCCATTGCATGTTCTATTCCACGTTCCATTCCACTACATTCCATGTTGCATTCCACGTTCCATTCCACGTTTCCATTCCATTACATTCCACGTTGCATTCCACGTTCCATTCCACGTTCCATTCCACGTTTAATTCCATTCCATTCCGCATTCTTTTCCACATTCATTTCCATTCCATTCCAAATTCCATTCCATTACATTCCACGTTCCATTTCATTCCATTCCACATTGCATTCCATTCCATTGTATTCCACATTCTATTCCACATTCCATTCCACATTCCATGTCTTTCCAATCCACATTCCATTTACTTCCATTCCACATTCCATTCCATTCCATTTCCCATTCTTCTTCATTCAATTCCTTTTCAGTCCAATTTCCATTCCATTCCATTCTTAATTCCATTACATTCCATTCGACATTCCATTCCATTCCATATTCCATTCCATTACATTACTTTCCATTCCACATTCCATTCCATTCCACATTCCATTCCATTCCACATTCCATTCCATTCCATTCCACTTTCCATTCCATTCCATTTCACAATGTATTCCATTCCAAATCAATTTCCATTCCATTCCATTCCATTCCATTCCATTCCGCCTTCCATTCCATTCCATTCCAAATTCCATTACATTCCTTTCCACTTTCCTTTCCATTCAATTGTACGTTCCATTCCATTCCATTTGACATTCTATTCCATTCCATTTCAAATCCCATTCCATTCCGTTCCATTCCTCATTGCATTCCATTCCATTCCATTCCACATTCCATTCCACTTTCCATTCCATTCCATTCCACATTCCATTCAATTCCATTCCCTTCCATTCCGCATTCCTTTCAATTCCTTTCCAAATTCCATTCCATTGCATTCCAGATTCCATTCCACATTGCATTCCATTCCATTCCACATTCCGTTCCATTCCATTCCACATTCCGTTCAACATTCCTTTACATTTCATTGCATTTCACATTCCATTACATTCCACATTCCATTCCAAATTCCATTCCGTTCCATTCCGCATTCCATTCCGCAGTCCATTCCACTACATTCCACATTCCAATCCCTTCCATTCCACATACCATTTAATTCCATTCCACATTGCACCCCTTTCCTTTCCACGTTCCATTCCATGTTCCATTCCACGTTCAATTCCACTTTCCATTCCATGTTCCATTCCATTCCATTCCAGGTTCCATTCCAGTTTCCATAGACGTTCCATTCCGTGATCCATTCCTCATTTCATTCCATTCCATTTCATATTCCATTCAATGTTTCATTCCATTCCTTTCCATATTCCATTCCACATTCTATTCCATTCCATTCCACTTTCCTTTCCATTCCATTCCGCATTGGATTCCACGTTCCTTTTCTTTCCATTCCACATTCCATTCCACATTCCATTCCACAATCCATTCCATTGCATTGCACATTCCATTGCACGTTCCATTCCAGATTCCATTACTTTCCATTCCAGATTCCATTCCATTCCATTCCATTCCATTCCAGATTCCATTCCACATTCCATTTCATGTTGCATTCCACGTTCCCTTCCACATTCCTTTCCATTCCATTCCACATTCCATTACACATTCCATTCCACCATCCATTCCATTCAATTCCTCATTCCATTCCTCTTTCCATTCCATTCCACCATCCATTCCATTCAATTCCTCATTCCCTTCCTGTTCCATTCCATTCCACTCCACATTCCATTCCAATCCATTCCACATTCCACTCCATTGCATTCTACTTTCCATTCCACATTCTACTCCGTTCCATTCCACATTGCTTTCCATAAACAATTCCATTCTATTCTACATTCCTCTGCATTCGGTTCCATTCTACATTCCATTCCATTCCATTCTATATTCCATTCAAATCCATTCCACATTCCATTCCCTTCCAATCCACATATCATTCCGTTCAACATTTCATTCCATTCCATTGCACATTCCATTCCACATTCCATTCCATTTCATATTCCATTCCATTACTTTCCACATTTCATTGCACATTCTATCCCATTTCATTCCACATTCCTTTCCATTCCATTCCACACTGCATTCCATTCCATTCCACATTTCATTCCACTCCATTGCACCTTCCGTTGTATTCCATTCAATGTTCCATTCCATTCCACTCCACGTTCCTTTATACTTTGGATTACATTCCATTTCAGGCCGCATTCGATTCCATTCCCCTTTCCATTCCACTTTCCATTCCATTCCATATTCCATTTCATTCCATTCCACTCCCTTCCATTCATCTTTCCATTCCATTCCATTCCACATTCCATTCCTCATCCATTCCTTTCCATTCCACATTTGATTCCACATTCCATTCCATTCTATTGCACATTTCATTCCACATTCCATTCCATTCCATTCCAAATTCCATTCCATTCCATTCCACATTCCATTCCGCATTTCATATCATTGCATTCCACTTTCCATTCCACATTCTATTCCATTGCACATTCCATTCCATTGCATTCCACATTCTGTTCCACATTTCAATCCATTCCATTCCACATTCCATGCCACATTCCACTCAACATTCCATTGCAAATTGCATTCTAGAATCCATTAGACATTACGTTCCATTTCTCTTTCCCTTCCACGTTCCATTCCACATTCCATTCCTTTCCACGTCCCATTCCACATTCCATTCCAAGTTTCATTCCACATTGCATTCCATTCCATACCAAGTTCCAGTTTAGATTCCATTCCATTGCATTGCACATTGCATTCCACATTCCATTCCATTTCACGTTGTATTCCATATTCCATTCCGTTGCATTCCACAATCCATTCCAGTTCATTCAACATTTCATTCGACTTTTCATTCCATTCCATTCCACATTCCATTCCACATTCCATTCCGTTCCATTCCTCATTCCATTCCATGTTGCATTCCACATTCCATTCCATTCCACATTCTATACCATTCCAGTCCACATTCCATTCCATTCCATTCCACATTCCATTCCACATTCCATTCCACGTTGCATTCCACATTCCATTCCATTCCATTCCACATTCCATTCCATTCCATTCCACATACCATTCCATTCCACATTCCATTCCACATTCCATTCCACCTTCCCTTCCATTGCAGGTGGCATTCCACATTCCATTCCACATTCCAATCCATTACTTTCCCCGTTCCATTAAATTCCATTCCACTTTCCCTTCCACATTCCATTCCATTCCATTACACGTTCCATTCCATTCCATTCCACATTGCTTTCCACATTTCATTCCATTCCATTCCACGTTCCTTTCCATTCCATTCCACTTTCCATTCAAATACATTCCACGTTCACTTCCACATTCCATTCCATTCCATTCCACATTCCATTCCATTCCATCCCACGTTCCATTCCACATTCCTTTCCACATCCCTTTCCATTCTATTCCACATTCCATTCCATTCCATTCCACATTCCATTCCATTGTATTCCATTCCACATTCCATTCCAATCCATTCCAATTTCCAATCCACATTCCACTCCACATTGCATTCCATTCCACTCCACGTTTCATTCCATTCCATTCCATGTTCCATACCATTCCATTCCACTGTCCATTCCACATTCCAATCCATTCTACTGCACGTTCCATTCCATTCCTTTCCACGTTCCATTCCACATTCCATTCCATTCCATTCCACATTCCATTCCATTCCACGTTCCATTCCACATTCCATTCCATTCCATTCCACATTCCATTCCGTATTGCATTCCATTCCATTCCACATTCTGTTCCATTACTTTACCTTCCATTCCAAGTTCCATTCCATTCCTTTCCTTTCCATTGCAGAGTTCATTCCTTTTCATTCCACATTCCATTCCATTCCATTCCCTTCCATTCCACATTACATTCCATTGTATTCCATTCCACATTCCATTCCAATCCATTCCAAGTTCCAATCCACATACCACTCCACATTGCATTCCGTTCCACTCCACGTTTCATTCCATTCCATTCCACGTTCCATACCATTCCATTCCACTTTCCATTCCACATTCCAATCCTTTCTACTGCACGTTCCATTCCATTCCATTCCATTCCATTCCACATTCCATTCCTTTCCATTCCACATTCCATTCCATTCCACGTTCCATTCCACATTCCATTCAATTCCATTCCACATTCCATTCCTTATTGCATTCCATTCCATTCCACATTCATTTCCACTACATTACCTTCCATACCACATTCCATTCCATTCCTATCCTTTCCATTGCAGAATTCATTCCTTTTCATTCAACATTCCATTCCATTCCATTCCCTTCCATTCCACATTCCATTGAATTCCATTCCAATTTCAATTCCATTCTATTCCATTCCACATTCCATTCCATTCCATTCCACATTCCATTCCTTTCCATTCCACATTCCATTCCATTTCAATCCACATTCCATTCCATTCCACATTCCTTTCCATTCAACTCTACATTCAATTCCACATTCCATTCCATTATATACCACTTTGCAGTCCATTCCATTCCACATTCCATTCCATTCCATTCCATTTCCAAATCCATACAATTCCATTTCACTTTCCATTCGACATTGCGTTGCATTCCATTTAAAATTACAATCCACATTCCATTCCATATTGCATTCCTTTCCATTTCGCTTTCCACTCCATTCCATTCCAAATTCCGTTCCATTTCAATTCAAATTCTTTTCCACATTTCATTCCATTCCTTTGCACATTCTGTTCCATTCCATTCCACGTTCCATTCCACATTCCATTTCACATTCCAGTCCATTCCATTCCACTCCATTCCACTTTCCATTCCATTACATGCAACATTCCATTCCATTCCATTCCACGTTTCATTCCACATTCCATTCCGTTCCATTTCAGGTTCCATTCCATTCTATTCCCCTTTCAATTCCACATTCCATTTCATTCCATTCCACATTCAATTCCATATTCCAATCCATTCCATCCATATTCCATTCCATTCCCTTCCATTCCACATTGCATTGCACATTCCATTCCATTCCATTCCACATTCCATTTAACATTCCATTCCATTCAATTATACATTCCATTCCTCATTCCATTCCATTCTATTCCACATTTCATTCAATTCCATATTCTATTCCACACTTCATTCCAAATTCCATTCCGCATTCCATTCCCTTCAATTCCACATTACATTCGACATTTCATTCCATTCCATTCCACATTCCACTCCATTCCTTTCCACATTCCTTTCCATTCCATTTTGCAATCCTTTCCATTCCATTTCACATTCCATTAGACATTCCATTGCATTGCATTTCAAATTCCAATCCACATTCCATTCCACTATCCATTCGATTCTATTTCAAATTCCATTGCATTCCATTCCACATTCCATTCCATTCCATTTCAAATTCCATTCCACATTCCATTCCCTTCCATTCCACGTTACATTCCATTCCGTTCGACGTTCAGTTCCACGTTGCATTCCACTTTTTATTCCACGTTCCTTTCCACATCGCATTCCATTCCTTTACACATTCCATTCGACGTTCAGTTCCACGTTGCATTCCACTTTTTATTCCACGTTCCTTTCCACATCGCATTGCATTCCTTTACACATTCCATTCCACATTCCATTGCACATCCGTTTCCATTCCATTCCTCATTACATTCCATTCAGTTCCACATTCCATTCCATTCCATTCCACCTTCCATTCCAATCCATTCCAAATTCCATTCCATTCCATTCCTTTCCATTCCATTCCGCATTCCATTCCACATTCCATTCCATTCCATTCCACTTTCCATTCCATATTCCGTTACATTGCATTCCACATTCCATTCCATTCCATTTCACATTCCATTCCATTCCATTCCTTTCCATTTCACATTCCATTCCACATTCCTTTCCATTCCATTCCACATTCCATTCCATTCCACATTCCATTCCATTCCATTCCATTCCACTTTCCATTGGTTTCAATTCCATGGCAAGTTCCGTTCCACGTTCCATTCGGTGACATTCCACATTCCATTCCATTTCCTTCCACATTAGATTCAATTCCTTTCCAGCCCACATTCCATTCCATTCCATTCCACATTCCATTCTATTCCACATTGCATTCCATTCCATTCCAATACACATTCCATTAGTTTCAATTCCATTGTAAGTTCCATTCCATATTCCATTTAGTACCATTCCACATTCCATTCCATTTCCTTCCACATTACATTCAAATCCATTCCAGTCCACATTATATTTCATTTCATTCAACATTCCATTGCATTTCATTTCACATTAAATTCCATTCCATTCCATTCCACATTCCAATCCATTCCCTTCTTCATTGCATACCGTTCGTTTCCTCATTCCATTCCATTCCTTTCCACATTGCATTCCATTGCATTCCACATTCCATTCCACATTTCATTCCATTTCATTCCACATTCCATTCCACGTTCCATTAAACATTCCATTCCATTCCATTCCACATTCTATTCCATTCCATTCCACATTCCAGTCCATAATATTTTACATTCTATTACACATTCCATTACACAATCAATTCCATTCCATTCCACATTCCACTCTATTCCATTCAATTCAACATTGCATTCTATTCTACATTCCATTCAATTCCATTCCACATTCCATTCCATTCCAATCCACATTCCAGTCCATTCTACATTCCATTCCATTGAATTCTACATTCCATTGAATTCTACATTCCATTCCACATTCCATTCCATTATATTCCACATTGCATTCCATTCCATTCCACATTCCATTCCATTCCATTCCACATTCCATTCCATTCCATTTCTCATTCCCTACCTTTCCATTTCACTTTCCATTCGACATTGCATTGAATTCCATTTAAAATTCCAATCCACATTCCATTCCACATTCCATTCCATTCCATTAGGCTTTTCACTCCATTCCATTCCACATTCCATTCCATTCCTATTCAAATTCCTTTCCATATTTCATTCTATTCCATTGCACATTCTGTTCCATTCCATTCCACGTTCCATTCCACATTCCATTCCATTCCATTCCACGTTCCATTCTACATTGTATTAGATGTTCCATTCCACGTTCCATTCCACGTTCTATTCCATTCCATTCCACATTACGTTCCATAATCCATTCCATTCCATTCCACATTGCATTCCATTACATTCAACATTGCATTCCATTCCATTCCAAGTTCCATTCCACGTTTTATTCCACGTTCCTTTCCATGTTCCATTCCACATTCCATTGCATTCCATTCCACGTTCCATTCTATTTTCCATTCCATTCCATTCCACATTTCTTTCCACGTCCCATTCCACATTCAAATCCACATTATAATCCGTTCTATTCCACATTCAATTCCACATTCCATTCCATTCCATTCCACATTCCATTCCATTACACTCCACGTTCCATTCCACGTTCCATTCCATTCCATTCTACCTTTCCTTCCACCTTCCATTCCACATTCCATTCCACGTTGCATTCCACATTCCTTTCCGTATTCCATTGCACATTCCATTCCGTTGCATTCCACGTTCCATTCCACTTTCCATTCCAGTTTCCAATCCACGTTCCATTCCACATTTCACACCATTCCATTCCATTCCGGATTCCTATCCATTCCATTCCGCTTTCTATTCCACCTTCCATTCCATTCTATTCCACATTCCATTCCACATTCCATTGCATTCCATTACACATTCCATTCCTTTCAATTCCACATTCCATTCCTCTCCATTCCAAATTACATTCCACGTACTATTCCACATCCCATTCCGCCTTCCATTCCACATTCCATTCCATTCCATTCCACATTCCATGCCATTCCATTCTATTCCATTCCACATTCCATTCCATTCCATACCACATTCTATTCCACATTTCAATCCATTCCATTCTCATTCTTTTCCATTCCATTGCCCATTTCATTCCAAGTTCCATTCCACGCTCCATACCACGTTCCATTCCACGTTCCATTTTGCATTTCATTCCATTCCATTCCATTTCATTTCGGATTCCATTCCATTCCATTACACATTCTATTCCACATTCCATTCCATTCCGTTAAACTTTCCATTCCACATTCCATTCCATTCCATTCCAAATTCCACCCCATTATATTCCACATTCCATTCCTTTCCATTCCACTTTACATTGTACAATCCCTTCCACCTTCCATTCAACATTCCATTCCACTCCACTTCAAATTCCATTCCATTCCATTCCACATTCCTTTCCACATTCCATTACATTGCTTTCCACATTCCATTCCACATTCCAATCCACATTCCATTGCACATTCCATTCCATTCCATTCCACGTTGCATTCCACGTTCCATTCCACGTTCCATTCCACATTCCATTCAACGTTCCATTCCATTCCATTCCACTTTCCATTCCACATTTCATTGTACATTCCATCCCAAGTTCCATTCCACATTCCATTCCTAGTTCCATTCCACTTTTCATTCCATTCAATTTCCATTCCACATTCCATTCAATTCCATTCCACTTTCCATTCCACATTCTATTCCACATTCTATTCCACGTTCCATTCCACTTTCCATTCCATGTTCCTTTCCATTCCATTCCACGTTCCGTTCCACATTCCATTCCACTCCATTCCACGTTCCATTCCACATTCCATTCCACATTCCATTCCATTGCTATCCACATTCCATTCCACATTCCTTTCTGTTCCATTCCACATTCCTATCCACATTCCATTCCATTCCATTCCACATTCTTTTCCACATTCCATTCCATTTCCTTCCACATTCCATTACACATTGCATTCCACCTTCCCTTTCACATTCTGTTCCATTCCCTTCCACATTCCATTCCACATTCCATTGCATTCCATTCCACATACCATAGGGCATTCCATTCCACATTCCATTCCATTCCATCCCACATTCCATACCAGATTCCATTCCATTCCATTCCACAGTCCTTTCCATTAATTTCCACATTCCGTTCCACATTCCATTCCAGTTCCATTCCATTCCATTCCATTTTCCATTCTAATTTCCATTAGACTTTCCATTCTATTCCATTCCACGTTCCATTCTACATTGTATTAGATGTTCCATCCCATTTTCCGTTCCACGTTCCATTCCATTCCATTCCACGTTACATTCCATAATCCATTCCATTCCATTCCACATTGCATTCCATTCCATTCAACATTGCATTCCATTCCATTCCATGTTCTATTCCATGTTTGATTCCCTGTTCCATTCCAGGTTCCATTCCATTCCATTCCACGTTGCATTCCACGTTCCATTGCATTCTACTCCACGTTCCATTCCACTTTCCATTCCATTCCATTCCACTTTACTTTCCACGTTGCATTCCACATTCAATTCCACATTATATTCCATTCTACTCCACATTCCATTCCACATTCCATGCCATTCCATTCCACATTCCATTCCACGTTCCATTCAACATTCCATTCCACATTCCCTTCCATTCCATTCCACATTACATTCCACTTGGAATTCCATTCCATTTCACATTCCATTCCCTTCAATTGCTTATTTCATTCCATTCCTTTGCATTGCACATTCCATTGCATTCCATTCCCATTCCATTCCATTCCATTCCTTTCTATTCCACATTCCATTCCAGTGCATTGTACATTGCATTCCATTCCATTCCACATTGCATTCCACATTCCATTCAAAGTTGCATTCCATTTCATTCCACGTCACATTCCACAATCCATTCCACATTGCGTTCCACGTTCCATTCCATTCTATTCAATGTTCCTTTCATTTACATTCCACGTTCCATTCCACTTTCCATTCCATTTCATTCCACGTGGCATTCCACATTCTATTCCACATTCTATTCCACGTTCCATTCCACTTTCCATTCCATTCAATTCGACATTCCATCCGTTTTCCTTTCCATTCCATTCCATGTTCCATTCCAAAATCCATTGCACGTTTCATTCCACATTCCATTCCACATTCCATTCTTCGTTCCATTCCATATTCTATTCAACATTCCATTCCACATTCTGTTCCATTCCATCCCACTTTCCATTCCATTCCACATTCCATTCCACATTCCATTGCATTCCATTCTACATACAATTCCATGCCATTCCACATTCCATTCCACATTCCATTCCATTCCATTCCACATTCCATTCCATTCCATTCCACTTTCCAATCCATTCAATTCCACGTTCCCTTTCATTCCATTCCATGTTCCATTCCATTCCATTCCACTTTCCCTTCCATTCCATTCCACTTTCCAATCCATTCAATTCCACGTTCCCTTTCATTCCATTCCATGTTCCATTCCACGTTCCATTCCACGTTCCATTCCACGTTCCATTCCACGTTCCATTCCATTCCCTTCCACTTTCCATTCCATGTTCTATTCCATTCCATTTCACGTACCATTCCACGTTCCATGCCACCTTCAATTCCACGTTCCATTCCACGTTCTATTAAATTACATTCCAAATTGCATTCTATGTTCCATTCCATTCCATTGTACATTCCATTCCATTCCATTTCACATTCCATTCCATATTCCATTCCTTTCCATTCCACATTCCATTCCATGCCATTCCAATTTCCATTACATTTCATTCCACATTCTGTTCCATTCCAATCCAGTCCACATTCCATTCCATTTCATTCCATTCCACATTCCATTCCATTTCACATTCCATTCCATTCCACATTCCATTCCATTCCATTGCAAATTACATTCCATTCCATTCCACATTCCATTCCATTCTATTCTACATTCCATTCCATTCTGTTTCACAGTGCATTCCATTCCATTCCATTGCACTTTCCATTCCACATTTCATTCCATTCCATTCCACATTCCATTCCATGCCATTCCACATTCCATTACATTTTCCATTCCATGCCATTCCAGTTTCCATTCCACATTCCATTCTTTTGAATCCACATTCCATTCCATTCCATTACATTCCAGTCCAAATTCCATTCCATTACCTTCCATTTCAAGTTCCATACCATTCAATTCCATAACACATTCCATTCCATTCCAAATTCCATTCCATTCCACATTCCATTCCATTCCGTTTCACATTTCATTCATTTCCAAATTCCATTCCATTCAACATTCCATTCCATTCTTTCCACATTCCATTCCTTTCCACATTCCATTCCACATTCCATTCCATTCCACGTCCCATTCAACTTTCCATTCCACGTTCCATTTCACATTCCATTCCATTCCATTCCACAATTCATTCCATTTACACATTCGTTTACACAATCCATTCCAATTGATTCCACATTCCATTAGATTCCACATTCCATTCGATTCCACATTCCATTCCATTTCATTCCGCTTTCCAATCGACTTTCCATTCCATTCCATTCCATTCCATTCCACTATCCATTCCATTCCACTACCCATTCTATTCCATTCAATTTCACAATCCATTCCGTATTCCATTCTATTCCATTCCAAATTTCATTTCACATTCCATTCCACATTCCATTCCATTCCGTTCCACTTTCCATTCCACGTTCCACTCTACTTTCCATTCCACGTGCCATTCCACGTTCCCTTCCATGTTCTATTCCATTCCATTACACATTCCGTTCCATTCCATTCCTCTTTCATTTCCTTTTCATTCCACATTCCATTCCGTTTCATTCCACTTTCCATTCCACATCCCATTCCATTCCATTCCACATTCTTTCCACATTTCATTACACATTCCATTCCATTCCAAGTCCCATTCCACATTCCATTCCACGTTCCATTCCGTGTTCCATTCCACGCTCTATTCCAAATTTTATTCCATTCCATTATCCATTCTATTCCATTCCACATTCAATACTAAGTTCCATTCCATTCCATTCCACATTCCATTTCACATTCCATTTCGTTCCATTCTACTTTCCATTCCATTCCACATTCCATTCCATTCCATTCCACTTTCCATTCCATTCCAGTCCTCATTCCATTCCATTCAATTCCATTCCACATTGCATTGCATTCCACTTTCCATTCGATTCCATTGCATTCCACTCCACATTACATTCCATTCCACTTTCCATTCCATGCAATTGCTTTACACAATCCATTCCTTTCCATTCCACATTCAATTCCGTTCCACATTCCATTCCATTCCACATTCTTTTCCACTTTCCATTCCATTTCATTCCACATTCCATTCCATTCCATTCCATTCCACATTCCATTCCATTACATTCCAGTCCATATTCCATTCCATTCCATTCCATTCCACATTTAATTTAATTCCAATCCACATTCTATTCCAATCCATTCCACATTGCAGTCCTTTCAGTTCCACATTCCATTCCATTCCACATTCCATTCCATTCCACATTCCATTTCATTCCACTCCATTTCATATACCATTCCATTCCATTCTACATTCCATTTCATTCCATTCCTTTCCATTCCTTTCCTTTCCATTCCATTCAATTCCACATTCCATTCCATTCCATTCCATTCCACTTTCTGTTCCATTCCATTCCATTCCACATTCCATTCCATTCCATTCCACATTCCATGCTATTCCATTACTTTCCATTCCACACTGCATTGCACATTCCATTCCAAATTCCATACCACATTCCATTCCACATTCCATTGCATTCCATTCCACATTCTATTCCATTCCAGTCCACATCCCATTCCATTCCACTCCACATTCCATTCCATTCCATTCCACTTTGCATTCTGCATTCCATTCCACGTTCCATTCGATGTTCCAGTCCATGTTCCATTCGATGTTCCATTCCACGTTACATTCCACTTTGCATTCCACATTCCAATCCACGTTCTATTCCACGTTCCATTCCATTCCATTCCATTAAACATTCCATTCCACATTCCATTCCACAGTCCATTCCATTTCATTTCACATTCCATTCCACATTCCATTCCATTTCATTCCACCTTCCATTCAACATTCCATTCCACTGTCCATTCCACATTGCATTCCATTCCACTCCACATTCCTTTCCACATTCCATTCCACTCCTTTCCACGTTCCTTTCCATTCACTTCCATACCAGTCCACATTCTATTCCATTCCATACCATTTAAGTTTCCTTTACATTCCATTCCACATTCCATTCCATTCCACTCCACTTTCCATTCACGTTCCATTCCATGTTCTTTTCCACGTTCCATTCTATGTTCCATTCCATGTTCAATTCCATGTTCCACTCCCTTACATTCCACGTTCCATTCCACGTTCCATTACATTCCATTCCACAATACATTCCACATTCCATTCTACGTTCCATTTCACTTTCCATTCCATTAAATCCCACGTTACATTCCACTTTCTGTTCCACGTTACATTCCTTTACATTCCACGTTCCATTGTACGTTCCATTCAACGTTCCATTCCATTCCATTACACATTCCATTCCACATTCCATTGCACTCCATTCCATTCCACATTCCATTCCATTCCATATTCCATTCCATTCCATTCCACATTATATTACACATTCTATTCCATTCCATTCCACATTGCATTCCACTTTCTATTCCAACTTCCATTCCACGTTCCATTCCATGTTCCATTCCAATATACATTCCACGTTCCATTCCAATTTCCATTCCACATACCATTCCATTGCATTCCCCATTCCATTCCACATTACTTTCCATTCCATTTCACATTCCATTACACATTCCATTCCATTCCATTCCACATTCCATTCCACATTCCAGTCCACGATTCATTCCACATTCTATTCCACATTTCATTGTATTCCATTCCACATTCCATTATACATTCCTTTCCCTTACATTCCACATTGCATTCCACTTTCCATTCCATTCCATTCCATATTCCATTCCACATTCCATTTCATTCCATTCCACATTGCATTCCACTTTCCTTTCATTTCCATTCCTCATTCCATTTCATATTCCATTCCATTCCATACCACATTACCTTCCACATTCCATTCCATTCCATTCCACTTTACATTCCTCACAGCATTCCATTCCATTCCACATTCCATTCCATTCCACGTTAGTTTCCATTGCATTCCAACCCATTCCACTTTCCATTCCAAATTCTATTCCATTCCTTTCCATTACACATTCCATTCCCTTCCATTCCACATTGCATTCCACTTTCCGTTACATTCTATTCCATAATCCATTCCACATTCCATTCCACATTCCATTTCATTCTGTTCCACATTGCATTCCACATTCCTTTCATTTCCATTCCACATTCCATTCCATTCCACATTCCATTGCATTCCATTCCACATTCCCTTCCACATTCCTTTCCACATTCCATTCCACTCCATTCCATTCCACATTCCATTCCATTTCATTCGGTATTCCATTCCACTGCCTTCCACATTCCATTCGACATTCCATTCCATTCCATTCCACATTCCATTCCACTCCATTCCATTCCACATTCCATTCCATTCCTTTCGGCATTACATTCCTTTCCATTCCACATTCAATTCCAATCCATTCCACATTCTATTCCATTCCATTCCATTCTATAATCCATTCCATTCCACTTTCCATTCCACATTCAATTCCACATTCCATTTGATTCCACATTCCATTCCACTTTCCATTTGACGTTCCAATCCACATTCCATTTCATTCCATTCAATGTTCCACTGCACATTCCATTCCATTCCATTCCACATTCCATTGCACATTCCATTTCTTTCCATTCCGTGTTGATTTCCACATTCCTTTCCACAATGCATTCCACATTCCATTCCATTCCACTTTCCATTTCACATTCTATTCCCCATTCCATTCCATTCCACGTTCCATTCCACGTTCCCTTCCACGTTCCATTCCACATTCCATTTCATTCCATTCCACCTTCCATTCTATATTCCATTCCGTTGCATTCCACATTCCGTTGCATTCTATTCCGCTTTCTCTTCCACCTTGCATTCCATTTCATTCCACGTTCCATTCCACATTTCATTCCATTGCATTCCATATTCCAATCCAATCCATTCCACATTCATTCCACATTCCATTCCATTCTATTCCAGATTCCATTCCACATTGCACTAAATTATATTTCACTTTCATTCCATTCCAGTCCATTCCATTATATTCCACATTCCGTTCCATTCCATACATTTCCAGATTCCATTCCTTACTATTCCATATTCCATTGCATTCCATTCCACTTTCCGTTCTTGTTCCATTCCACATTCCATTCCGCGTTCCATTCCACGTTCAATTCCACGTTCAATTCCACATTCCAATCCCTTACATTCTACTTTCCATTCCACGTTCCATTCCACGTTCCATTACATTCAATATCACTTTCCATTCCACGTTGCATTCCATCTTCCAGCTCCTGCTTGTACCTCTGGTAGAATTCGGCTGTGAACCCATCTGGTCCTGGACTTTTTTTGGTTGGTAAGCTATTGATTATTGCCACAATTTCAGCTCCTGTTATTGGTCTATTCAGAGATTCAACTTCTTCCTGGTTTAGTCTTGGAAGGGTGTATGTGTTGAGGAATTTATCCATTTCTTCTAGATTTTCTAGTTTATTTGCTTAGAGGTGTTTGTAATATTCTCTGATGGTAGTTTGTATTTCTGTGGGAGCAGTGATGATATCCCCTTTATCATTTTTTATTACATCTATTTGATTCTTCTCTATTTTTTTCTTTATTAATCTTGCTAGCAGTCTATCAATTTTGTTGATCCTTTCAAAAAACCAGCTCCTGGATTCATTGATTTTTTGAAGGGTTTTTTGTGTCTCTATTTCCTTCAGTTCTCCTCTGATTTTAGTTATTTCTTGCCTTCTGCTAGCTTTTGAATGTGTTTGCTCTTGCTTTTCTAGTTCTTTTAATTGTGATGTTAGGGTGTCAATTTTGGATCTTTCCTGCTTTCTCTTGTGGGCATTTAGTGCTATAAATTTCCCTCTACACACTGCTTTGAATGCATCCCAGAGATTCTGGTATGTTGTGTCTTGGTTCTCGTTGGTTTCAAAGAACATCTTTATTTCTGCCTTCATTTTGTGATGTACCCAGTAGTCATTCAGGAGCAGGTTGTTCAGTTTCCACGTAGTTGAGCGGTTTTGAGTGAGATTCTTAATCCTGAGTTCTAGCTTGATTGCACTGTGATCTGAGAGATAGTTTGTTATAATTTCTGTTCTTTTACATTTATTGAGGAGAGCTTTACTTCCAAGGATATGGTCAATTTTGGAATAGGTGTGGTGTGGTGCTGAAAAAAATGTATAATCTGTTGATTTGGGGTGGAGAGTTCTGTAGATGTCTATTAGGTCTGCTTGGTGCAGAGCTGAGTTCCATTCCTGGGTATCCTTGTTGATTTTCTCTCTCGTTGATCTGTCTAATGTTGACAGTGGGGTGTTAAAGTCTCCCATTATTAATGTGTGGGAGTCTAAGTCTCTTTGTAGGTCACTCAGGACTTGCTTTATGAATCTAGGTGCTCCTGTATTGGGTGCATATATATTTAGGATAGTTAGCTCTTCTTGTTGAATTAATCCCTTTACCATTATGTAATGGCCTTCTTTGTCTCTTTTGATCTTTGTTGGTTTAAAGTCTGTTTTATCAGAGACTAGGATTGCAACCCCTGCCTTTTTTTGTTTTCCATTTGCTTGGTAGATCTTCCTCCATCCTTTTATTTTGAGCCTATATGTGTCTCTGCACGTGAGATGGGTTTCCTGAATACAGCACACTGATGGGTCTTGAGTCTTTATCCAATTTGCCAGTCTGTGTCTTTTGATTGGAGCATTTAGACCATTTACATTTAAAGTTAATATTGTTCTGTGTGAATCTGATCCTGTCATTATGATGTTAGCTGGTTATTTTGCTCGTTAGTTGATGCAGTTTCTTCCTAGTCTTGATGGTCTTTACATTTCGGTATGATTTTGCAGTGGCTGGTACCGGTTGTGCCTTTCCATGTTTAGCGCTTCCTTCAGGAGCTCTTTTAGGGTAGGCCTGGTGGTGACAAAACTGCATAGTGCAGGTTTGAACTACTCTTTCAGTACCTTCTGAAGGTGGATATTTGGAGCACTTTTAGGTGAAGGTTCAAAAACAAAATATCATCACAGAAAAACTAGACAGAAGCATTTTCAGAAACCTCTTTGGGATGAGTGCATAAAACTCACAGAGTTGAACCTACCAATTCATAGAGAAGATTTGAAACACTTTTTTTGTAGAATCTGCAAGTGTTTATTGGGAGCGCTTTGAGGCCTATGTTGGAAAAGGAAATATCGTCACATAAAAACTAGGCAGAAGCATTCTCAGAAACTTCTTGGTGATGAGTGCATTCAACTCACAGAGTTGAACCTACCAATTGAAAGAGAAGTTTTGAAACACCCTTTTCGTAGAATCTGCAAGTGAATATTTGGAGTGATTTGAGGCCTATGCTTTAAAAGGAAACATCTTCACATGAAAACTAGACAGAATAATTCTCAGAAACTTCTTTGTGATGAGTGCATTCTACTCACAGAGTTGAACCTTCTTTTTCATAGAACTGTTTTGAAACAGTCTTTTTGTAGAATCTGCAAGTGTTTATTTGGAGCGCTTTGAGGTCTATGTTGGAAAAGGAAATATCTTCACGTAAAAACTAGACAGAAGCATTCTCAGAAACTTCTTTGTGATGAGTGCATTCTACTCACAGAGTTGAACTTTCGTTTTGATAGAGCAGTTTTGAAACACTCTTTTTCTGGAATCTGCAAGTGTTTATTTGGAGCTATTTGAGGCCTATGTTGGAAAAGGAAATATCGTCATATAAAAACTAGACAGAAGGATTCTCAGAAACTTCTTTGTGATGAGTGCATTCTCCTCCGGTGTTGAACCTTCCTTTAGATAGAACAGTTTTGAAACACTCTTTTTGTAGAAACTGCAAGTGGATATTTGGAGCACTTTGAGGTCTATGCTGGAAAAGGAATTACCTTCACATAAAAACTAGACAGAAGAATTCTGAGATAATTTTTCTGATATGCGCATTCAAATCACCAAATTGAATCTTCCTTTTGATAGAGCAGTTTTGAAACACTCTTCTTTTAGAATCTGCAAGTGGATATTTGCAGTGCTAAGAGGCCAACCCTGTAAAAGGAAATATCTTCACATGAGATCTATACGGAAGCATTCTCAGAATCTTCCATGTGCTTTATGCATTCAACTCTCATAGTGGAATCTTCTGTTAATAGCGCAGCTTTGAAACACTCCTTTTGTAGAATTTTCTAGTGGATGTTTGGAGAGATTTGAGGCCTGTGATTGAAAAGGAAGTATCTTCACATAGAAACTAGACAGAAGCATTCTCAGAAACTTCTTTGTATATGAGTGCATTCAACTTGAGACTTAAACTTTCGTTTTGAAAGAGCAGTTTTAAAACACTCTTTTTGTAGAATGTGTAAGTGGATATTTGGAGTGCTTTGAGGCCTGTGCTGGGAAAGGAAATATCTTCACCAAAAAACTACACAGAAACATTCTCAGAAACTTCTTCAGGAAGCGTGCATTCAACTCACAGAGTCGAACATGCCTTTTGATAGAGCAGTTTGGAAACACTCTTTTTGTCAAATCTGCAAGTGGATATTTGGAGCGATTTGATGCCTATGCAAGGAAAAGGAAATATCTTCATATAAAAACTAGACAGAAGCATTCTCAGAACCTTCTGTGTGATGAGTGCATTCAAGTAACAGATTTAAACCTCACTTTTGATAGTGCAGTTTTCAAACACTCTTTCAGTACCATCTGAAGGTGAATATTTGGAGGGATTTTAGGCCAATGCTGTAAAAGGATATATCATCACATAAAAACTAGACACAAGCATTCTCAGAAACTTCTTTGTGATGAGTGCACACAACTCACAGACTTGAACGTTCATTTTGATAGAACAGTTTTGAAACACTCCATTTGTAGAATCTGCAAGTGTTTATTCGGAGCGCTTTGAGGCCTGTGTTGGAAAAGGAAATATCTTCACATAAAAACTAGACAGAAGAAATCTCAGAAACTTCATTGTGATACGTGCATTCAACTCACTCCCTTTAAGCGTCCTTTTCAAAGAGCAGTTTTGAAACACTCTTTTTGTAGAAACCGCAAGTGGATAATTGGAGCACATTGAGACCTATGCTGCAAAAGGAATTACCTTCACATAAAAACTAGACAGAAGCATTCTCAGAAACTTTTTCTGATATGCACATTCTACTCACCAAGATGAACCTTCCTTTTGATAGAGCAGTTTTGAAACACTCTTTTTCTAGAATCTGCAAGTGGATATTTGCCGAGCTAAGAGGCCAACACTGCAGAAAGATGTCTCTTCACCAGATATCTATACGGAAGCATTCTCAGAATCTTCCATGTGCTTTATGCATTCAACTCACATAGTGTAATCTTCCATTGATAGCGCAGTTTTGAACCACTCCTTTTGTAGAATTTGCTAGTGGATGTTTGGAGTGATTTGAGACCTATGATGGAAAAGGAAATATCTTCACATAGAAACTAGACAGAAGCATTCTCAGAAACTTCTTTGGGATGAGTTCATTCAACTCACAGACTTAAACCTTCCTTTGAAAGAGCAGTTTTAAAACACTCTTTTTGTAGAATGTGCAAGTGGATATTTGAAGCACTTTGAGGCCTATGCTGGGAAAGGAAATATCTTCATTTAAAAACTAGACAGAAGCATTCTCAGAACCTTCTGTGGATGAGTGCATTCAAGTCACAGACTTGAACCTTCCTTTTGATACTGCAGTTTTGAAACACTCTTTCAGTACCATCTGAAGGTCTATATTTGGAGGGCTTTTAGGCCAGTGATGGAAAACGAAATATCATGACATGAAATCTAGACAGAAGCATTCTCAGAAACCTCTTTGTGATCAGTGCATTCAGCTCAGAGACTTGAAAGTTCCTTTTGACAGAATAGTTTTGAAACACTCCTTTTGTAGAATCTGCAAGTGATTATTTGGAGCGCTTTGAGGCCTATGTTGAAAAAGGAAATATTTTCTCATAAAAACTAGACAGAAGAATTCTCAGAAACTGCTTTGTGATGTGCGCATTGAACTCACAGAGTTAAACCTTTCTTTTGATAGAGAAGTTTTGAAACACTCTTTTTGTAGGATCTTCAAGTAGATGGATGGAGTGCTTTGAGACCTCTGCTGGAAAAGGAAATATCTTCACGTAGAAACTAGAAAAAAGCATTTTCAGAAAGTTACTGTGCCTTGTGCATTGAACTCACAGAGTTGAAACTGCCTTTTGATAAGCAGTTTTGAAACACTCTTTCTGTAGAATCTGCAAGTGGATATTTGGAGCCCTTTGAGGTCTATACTGCAAAAGGAAATGTCATTGCATAAAAGCTAGAAGGCAGCATTCTCAGAAACTTCTTTGTGATGAGTGCATTCGACTCACAGGGTTGAACGTTCCTTTTGAAAGACCAGTTTTGAAACACTGTTTTTGTTGAATCCGCAATTGGATATTTGGAGCTCTTTGAGGCTTATGCAGGAAAACGAAATATCTTCACCTAAAATCTAGACAGAAGCAATCTTAGAAACTTCTATGTCATGTGGGGATTGAACTCATGGAGTTGAACATTTCTTTTCATGGAGCAGTTCTGCAACGCTCTTTTTGTGGAAACTGCAAGTGGATATTTGGTGCGATTGCAGCATCCAGAGGAAAAGGAAATATATGCAGAGGAAAATTAGGTATAAGCATTCTCACAAACTTCTTTCTGATGAGTGCATTCAACACACAGAGCTGAACCTTCCTTTTCTAGTAGTAGTTTTGAAACAATCTTTTTGTAGAATCTGCAAGTCGATATTTGGAGAGCTTTGAGACGTATGCTGGAAAAGAAAATATCTTCACCTAAAAACTAGACAGATGCATTCTCAGAAACTTCTTAGCGATATGTGCATTCAACTCACAGAGTTGAACATTTCTTTTCATAGGGCAGTTTTGAAACACACTTTTTGTAGAATCTGCAAGTGGCTATTCGGAGCGCTTTGAGACCTATGCTGGGAAATGAAATATCTTCACCTAAAAACTAGATAGAAGGATTCTCAGAAACTTCTTTGTGATGCGTGCATTCAACTCACAGAGATGAACCTGCCTTTTGATAGAGCAGTTTGGAAGCACTATTTTTTTCAAATCTGCAAGTGGATATTTGGAGCGATTTGCGGCCTTTGCAAGGAAAAGGAAATATCTTCACATAAAAACTAGAGAGAAGCGTTCTCAGAATCTTCTGTGTGATGAGTGCATTCAACCCATAGACTTGAACCTTCCTTTTCATAGTGCAGTTTTGAAACACTCTTTGGGTACCATCTGAATGTGGATATTTGGAGCGATTTTATTCCAATGCTGGAAAACGAAATATCATCACTTAAAAACTAGACAGAAGCATTCTCAAAAACCTCTTTGTGATGAGTGCATTCAACTCACACACTTGAACGTTCCTTTAGATAGAAGAGTTTTGAACCACTCCTTTTGTAGAATCTGAAAGTGTTTATTCGGAGCATTTTCAGGCATATGTTGGAAAAGGAAATATCTTCCAATAAAAAATTGAAAGAAGCATTCTCAGAAAGTTCTTTGTGATGAGTTCATTCAACTCACTGAGTTGAACCTACCAATTGATAGAGAAGTTTAGAAACAACCTTTTCTTAGAATCTGCAAGTGAATATTTGGAGCGATTTGAGGCCTATGCTTTAACTGGAAACATCTTCACATGAAAACTAGACAGAAGAATTCTCAGAAACTTATTTGTGATGAGTGCTTTCTACTCACAGAGTTGAACCTTCCTTCTGATAGAACAGTTTTGAAACACTCTTTTTGCAGAATCTGCAAGTGTTTATTTGGAGCTATTTGAGGCCTATGTTGGAAAAGGAAATATCTTCGCATAAAAACTAGACAGAAGCATTCGCAGAAACTTCTTTGTGATGAGTGCATTCTACACACAGAGTTGAACCTTCGTTTTGATACAACAGTTTTGAGACACTCTTTTTGTAGAAATTGCAAATAATATTTTGAGCACTTGGAGGCCTGTGCTGGAAAGGAATTACCTTCACATAAAAAATAGTCAGAAGCATTCTCAGACAATTTTTCTTATATGCGCATTCAACTCACCGAGTTGAACCTTCCTTTTCATAGAGCAGTTTTGAAGCACTCTTTTTCCAGGATCTGCAAGTGGATATTCGCAGTGCTAAGAGGCCAACATTGGAAAAGGAAATATCTTCACATGAGAACTAGACGGAAGCATTCTCAGAATCTTCCGAGTGCATTATGCATTCAACTCACATAGTGGAATCTTACTTTTGGCACCGCAGTTTTGAAACTCTCCTTTTGTAGAATTCCCTAGTGGATGTTTGGAGCGATTTGAGGCATATGCTGGAAAAGGGAATATCTTCACATAGAAACTAGACAGAAGCAATCTGAGAAACTTCTTTGGATGAGTCCATTCAAGTCACAGACTTGAATTGTCCTTTTGAAAGAGCAGTTTTGAAATACTGTTTTTGTAGACTCTGCAAGTGGATACTTTGAGTGTTTTGAGGCCTTTGCTGGGAAATGAAATATCTTCACCTGAAAACTACACAGAAGCATTCTCAGAAACTTCTTTGTGATGTGTGCATTCAACTCACAGAGTTGAACCTGCCTTTTGATAGAGCAGTTTGGAAGCAGCCTTTTTGTAAACCTGCAAGTGGATATTTGGAGCGATTTGAGGCCCATGCTGCAAAAGGAAATATCTTCACAGAAACCGTAAACAGAAGCATTCTCAGGAAATTATGTGTGATGAGTGCATTCACCTCACAGACTTGAAACTTCCTTTTGATAGAACAGTTTTGAAAAACTACTTTTGTAGAATCTGCAAGTGTTTATTTGGAGCGATTTGAGGCCTATGATGGAAAAGGAAATATCATCAGAGAAAAACGAGACAGAAACATTCTCAGAAACTTTTGTGTGATGAGTGCATTCAACACACAGACTTGAACATTCCTTTTGATAGAGCACTTTTGAAACACTCTTTTAGTAGCATCTGTAAGTAGATATTTGGAGGGATTTTACGCCAATGCTGGAAAATTAAATGTCATCACATAAAAGCAAGGCAGAAGCATTCTCAGAATCTTCTTCATGATGAGTGCATTCAACTCACAGAGTTGAACGTTCCTTTTGAAAGAACAGTTTTGAAACACTGGTTTTGTAGGATCTGCAACTGTTTATTTGGAGTGCTTTGAGGCCGATGTTGGAAAAAGAAACGTCTTCCGTTAAAACTAGACAGAAGCCTTCTCAGAGACTTCCTTGTGCTTTCTGCATTCATCCCACATAGTTGAACCTTCGTTTTGAAAGCGCAGTCTTGAAACACTCTTTTGTAGAATTTGCTAGCGGATGATTGGAGCTATTTGAGGCCTGTGCTGGAAAAAGAAATATCTTCCCATAAAAACTAGACAGAAGCATTCTCAGAAACTTCTTGTGATGAGGGCATTCGACTCACAGACTTCAACCTTCATTTTGAAAGAGCAGTTTTGAAACACTCTCTTGGGGAATCTGCAAGTGGATATTTTGAGCGTTTTGAGGCCTTTGCCTGGAAATGAAATATCTTCACCTGAAAAGTACACAGAAGCATTCTCAGAATCTTCTTCATGATGTGTGCATTCAACTCACAGAACTGAACCTGCCTTTTGATAGAACACTTTTGAAACACTCCTTTTGTAGGATCTGCAACTGATTATTTGGAGCGCTTTGAGGCCTATGTTGGAAAAGGAAATATCTTCACATAAAAACTAGAAAGAAGCATTCTCAGAGAGTTCCCTGTGCTTTCTGCATTCAACCCACATGGTTGAACCTTCCTTTTGAAAGCGCAGTTTTGAAACACTCTTTTTGTAGTATTCCCTAGTGGATGTTTGGAGCGATTTGAGGCCTATGCTGGAAAATGAAATATCTTCCCATAAAAACTGGACAGAAGTATTCACAGAAACTTCTTTGTGATGAGTGCATTCAACCCAGAGACTTGAACATTCATTTTGAAAGAGCAGTTTTGAAACACACTTTTTGTAGAATCTACAAGTGGATATTTGGAGGGTTTTGAGGCCTTTGCTGGGAAATGAAATATCTTCACCTGAAAACTACACAGAAGCATTCTCAGAAACTTCTTTGTGATGTGTGCATTGAACACACAGAGTTGAGCCTGCCTTTTGATAGAGCAGTTTGGAAACTGCCTTTTTGTAAAATCTGCAAGTGCATATTTGGAGCGCCTTGATGCCTATGGTGGAAAATGAAATATCTTCATTTAAATACTAGACACAAGCATTCTCAGAAACTTCTTTGTGATGTGTGCGTTCAACTCACAGAGTTGAACCATTGTTTTGACACACAAGTTCTGAAACACTCTTTGTGTAGAGTCCGCAAGTGGATATTTGGAGCAATTTGAGACCTATGGTGGAGAAGGAAATATGTTTACCTAAAAATTAGGCAGAAGCATTTTCAGAAACTTCTTTATGATGTTTGCATTCAACACAGAGTTGAACGTTTCTTTTGATACAGCAGATTTGAAACACTCTTTTGGTAGAATCTGCAAGTGGATACTTCTAGGGCTTTTTGGCCTACGGTGGAAAAGGTAATATCTTCACATAAAAACTAGACAGAAGCATTCTCAGAAACTCCTTTGTGGTGTGTGCATCCAACTCACATAGTTGAATCTTTCTTTTGGTAGAGCAGTTTTGAAACACACTTTTTGTTGAAAGTGCAAGTGTATATATGGAGAGCTTTGTGGAATGGAATGGAATGGAATGGAATGAAGAAATGTGCGCTGAGATTGTGCCACTGTGCTACAGCCTGTGTGACAGAGGGAGATCCGGTAGAAAGAAAGGAGTGGAATGGAAGGGATTGGAATGAAATGGAATAGAAAGAATTGGAGTAGAGTGGAGTGGAATTGAGTGGTGTGGAGTGCAGTAGAATGGAATGGAATGGAATGGAAAGGAATGGAATGGAATGGAATGGAATGGAACGTTGAAATGAAATGTGAGCTGAGATTGTGCCACTGAACAACAGCGTGGGTGATAGAGTGAGATCCTTTCAAAAGAAAGCAATGGAATGGAATGAAATGGAATGGAATGGAATGGAGTGGTGTGCAGTGGAATGGAGTGGAGTGAGGTGGAAAGGAGTGGAAAGGAATAGGATGGAATGGAAAGGAGTGGAGTGGACAGGAATGGAATGGAGTATAGTGGAATGGACTGGAGAGGAGTGGAGTGGAATGCATTTCAGTGGAGTGGAGTGGAGTGGAATGGAATGGAAAGGAATGGAATGGAATGGTGAAATGAAATGTGAGCTGAGATTGTGCCACTGCACTCCAGGCTGGGTGATATTGTGATATCCTGTTGAAAGAAAGGAATGGAATGCAATGGATTGAACTGGAATGGAATGGAATGGTATGGACGGGAGTGGAGAGGAGTGAAGTGGAATGCAGGGGAAAGGAATGGTATGTAGTTGAATGGAGTGGAGTGGAGGGCAGTGGAGTGGATTGGTGTGGAATGGATTGGAATGGAACCGAATGTAATGGAATTTAGCGGAGTGGAGGGGAGTGGAGTGCAGTGGAACTCAGTGGAATGGAATGGAATGGAATGGAATGGAATGCAATGGAGTAGACTACAATGCAATGGAAAGTTGACAAGTAATGTGAGCTGAGATTGTGCCACTGCATTCCAGGGTGGGTGACACAGTGATAACCTGTTGAATGAAAGGAAAGGAATGCAATGGACTGAAATGGAAAGGAATGGAGTGGAATGGAGTGCAGTGCAGTGGAGAGGACTGGAATGGAGTGGAGTGGAATGGATTCTAATGGAATGGGATGGAGTGAAATAGAATGTAGCGGAGTGGAGTGGAATGAAACAGAATGGAATGGAATGGGATGGAAAAGAATGCAATAGAATGGTGAAAAGAAATGTGAGTTGTGATTTCGCCACTGCACTCTAGCCTTTGTGAAAGAGTGAGATCGTGTGGAAAGAAAAGAATGGAATGGAAAGTAGTGGAAAGGAGTGGAGTGAAGTGGAGTGGAGTGGAGTGGAGTGGAGTGGAATGAATTGGAGTGGAGTCTAATGGAGTGGAATGAAGAAGAGTGGAAAGGAGTGGAGTGGAGTGGAATGGAGTGGAATGGAATGGTATGGAGTGGAATGGAATGAAATGGAGTGCAGTCGGGAGGAATGGAGTGGATTGGAGTGAAATAGAGTGTAATGGAGTGGATTGAAATGGAGTGAAATGGAATGTGGTGGATTCAACTCGAATGTAGTGGAGTGGAATGGAGTGGAGAGGAGTGGAGCAGAGTGGAATGGATTGGAGTGGAGTGGAATGGAGTGGAAAGGAATGGAGTGGAGATGAGTGGAGTGGAGTGCAGTGGAATGGAGCTGAATGGAAAGGTATGGAGTGTAATGGAATGGAATGGAATGGTGTGCAGTCAAACGGAATGGAGTGGAGTGGTGTGGAATAGACTGGAGTGGAGTGGAATGGAGTGAAATGGAATGTAGTTGATTGGAGTCGAATGTACTGGAGTGGAATGTAATGGAGTGGATTCGAGTGGAAAGAATGGAATGGAATGGAATGGAATGGAATGGAATGGAATGGAATGGAGTGGATTGGAATGGAGTGGCGTGGATTGGAGTGGATCAGAGTGGAATGGAATGGAATGTAATGAGTGGAGTGAAATGGAGTGGAGTGGAATGTAGTGGAGTGGAGTGGAGTGGAGTGGAATGGAATGAACTGGAGCAGAATGGAGTGGAGTGGAGAGGAATGGAATGGAGTGGAGTGCAGTGGAATGCAGTGGAATGGAGTGGAGTGGAATGGAGTGCAAAGGAATGGAATAGAATGGAGTGGATTGTAATGGAACGGAGTGTAAAGTAATGGAAAGGAATGGCATGGAATGAAATGGAATAGAATATAAAGGAGTGGAGTGGGGTGTAGTAGAGTGGAGTGAAATGGAATGGAGTGGAGTGGAATGGAATGGAATTCAGTGAAAGGAATGTAATAGAATAGAGTACTATAGAGTGGAGTGGAGTGTAATGGAGTGGAATGGAATGGAGTAAAGTGCAGTGGAGTGGAATAGAAAGGAATGGAGTGGAAAGGAATGGATTGGAATAGAATGGAGTGGAATGGAAGGGAGTGGAGTGATGCGGAATGACGTGGATTGGAGAGGAATGGAGTAGAGTGGAATGGAGTGGAGGGTAATGGAATGGAATGGGGTAGAGTGGAAAGGAGTGGAGTGGAATGGAATGGAGAGGAGTGGAATGCAATCTAATGGAGTGGAATGGAATTTAATGGAATGGAATGGAATGGAATGGAAGGTGAGACTCTGGCACAGTGCTCCAGATTGGATGACAGAGTGAGATACTCTCAAAAGCAATGAATGGAATGGAATGCACAGGAATGGAATGGAATGGAATGGAGTGGACGTGAGAGGAATCGAATTGAGTGCAGTGGAATGAAATGGAATGGAATAGAATGAAATGGAATGGAATGGTGAAAAGAAATATGAGCTGAGATCTTGCCACTGCACACTAACTTGGGTGACAGAGAGAACCTGTTAAAATAAAGGAATAGAATGGAATGGAGTGGCATGGAATGGAATGGATTCGAGTGGAGAGGAGTGGAGTGGATTGCAGTGGAAAAGAGTGAAATGGAATGGGATGGAATGAAAAGCTGTGAAGTGGACTGGAATGGAGTGGACTGGAGTGGAATGGATTGGAGTGGAATGGAGTGGAGTTCAATGGAATGGAAAGGACTGGAGTGGAGAAGAGAGGAGTGGAGGGTAGTGGAATAGAGTGGAGTGGAATTCAGTGAGGTGGAATGGAGTCGAGTGGAAAGGTACGGAATGGAGCGCAAGAGACAGGAATGGAATGGTATGGAATGGAATGGATTTGAGAGGAATGGAATGAAGTGGAGTGGAATGGAATGCAGTGGAGTGGAATAGTTTGGAGTGGAGTGGAATGGAATGGAGTGGTTTGGAATGGAGAGGACAGGAGTGGTATGGAGTCGAGTGGAGTGGACAGGAATGGAGTGGAGTAGAATGGAATGGTGTGGAGTAGACAGGAGTGGAGTGGAGTGGAATAGAGTGGAGTGGAGTTGAATAGAGTGGAGTGGAATGGAGTGGAACGGAGTGGAATGGAATGGAATGGAGTGGAATGGAATGGAGAGGAATGGAATGCAGTGGAATGGAATGGAATGGAGTGGAGTGGAGTAGAAAAGAGTGAAATGGAAGGGGATGGAATGGAAAGGAGTGGAGTGGACTAGAATGGAATGCAGTTGACTGGAGTGCAATGGATTGGAATGGAGTGGAATGGAATGGAAAGGTATGGAATGGAATGGTGAAATGAAATGTGAGCTGAGATTCTGCCACTGCACTCCAGGCTGGGTGGCACTGTGATATCCTGTCAAAAGAAAGGAATGGAATGCAATGGAGTGAAATGGAATGGAATGAAATGGAATTTACCGGAGTGGAGTGGAGTGGATTGGAGTGGAATGGAGGGGAAAGGAATGGGATGGAGGAGTATGGAGTGGAGTCGAATGAAGTGGACTGGAGTGAAGTGGAATGGAGTGGAATGGAATCGGATGTAATGGAATTTAGTGGAGTGGAGTGGAGTGGAGTGGAGTGGAGGGCAGTGGAACTGAGTTGAATGGAATGGAATTGAATGGAATGGAGTGGAATGGAAGGCAATGGAAAGCAATGGAATACAATGTTATGAAATGGAAAGTTAAGAAGTAAAGTGAGCTGAGATGGTGCCACTGCACTCCAGCATGGGTGACACAGTGATATCCTGTTGAATGAAAGGAATGGAATGCAATGGAGTGAAATGGCATGTAATGGAATGGAATGGAGTGGAGTGGAGTGAAGTGGAGGTGAGGAGAGTAGAGTGGAGTGGATTGGAGGTGAATGGAATGAGAAGGAATGGAATGGAATGGGAATGGAGTGAAATAGAATGGAATGCAATGGAACGGAATGGAATGCAAAGGAATGGTGAAAAGAAATGTGAGTTGTGATTGTGCCAATGCACTCCAGCCTTTGTGACAGAGTGAGAACCTGTGAAAATAAAGGAATGGAATGGAAAGTAGTGGAATGGAATGGAGTGTAGTGTAGTGTAGTGCAGTGGTGTGGAGTGGGGTGGAGTGGAAAGGAATGGATTGGAATAGCGTGGAGTGCAGTGGAATGGAATGGAATGGAATGCAATGAAATGAAACGGAATGCAGAGGAGTGGAATTGACTGGAGTGTAGTGGAGTGGATTGGAAAGGAGGAGAATGGAATGGAATGAAGTTGAAAGGAGTATAAAGGAGTGGAGTGGAGTGTAATAGCGTGAAGTGGAGTGGAATGGAGTGGAATGGAATGGAGTGGAATGGAATGGAATGGAAAGGAATGGAATGGCATGGACAGGAATGGAGTGGAATGGAATGTAGTGGAGTGGAATGGAGTGTAATGGAATGGAGTGGAGTGGAGTAGAGTGGAATGGAATTTCATGGAGTGAAGTGGAATGGAGTGGAGTGGAGTGGAATGGAGTGGAATGGAGTGGAATGGAATGGAGTGGAATGGAGTGGAGTGGAGTAGAGTGCAGTGTAATGCATTGGAATGTAAGGGAAAGGAATGAAATGGAATGGAGTGGAATGGAGTGAAGTGGAATGGAATGGAATGGAATGGAGTTGAGTGTAGTGTAGTGGAATGGAATAGAATGCACTGGAGTGGACAGGAATGGATTGGGGTGGAATGGAATGCAGTGGAATGGAATGGAATGGAGATGAGTGCAGTGGAATGGAGTGGAGTGGAGTAGAATGGAGTGCTGTGGAATAGAATGGAATGGGATGGAGTGGAGTAGACTTGAATGGGCTGCAGTGGAGAGGAATAGAGTTTAATTGGTTGGAATGGAATGAAGTGGAGAGGATTGGAGTGGAGTGGAATGGAATGGAAAGGACTGGAGGGGAGAGGAGTGGAGTCGAGTGGAATGGAATGGAGTGGAGTGCAAAGGAATGGAATGGAATGGAATTTAGTGGAATTTAGTGGACTGGAGTGGAATGGAATGGAATGGATTGCAGTGGAATGCAATTTAATGGAGTGGAGTGGAATGGAAAGACATGGAATGGAGTGCAGTGTAGTGGTGTGGAGTGGAGTCGAGTGGAATGGAGTGCAGTGGACTGCAAAGGAGTGGAATGGAATGGAAAGTTGTGGAATGTAAGGGAATTGAATGGTTGGAAGTGGAGTGTAGGGGAACTGAGTGGAGTGGAGTGGAATGGAATGGAAAGGATTGGAATGGAGTGGAGTGGAATTGAATGGAGTAGAGTGGAGAAGACTGGAATGGAATGGAACGGAATGGAGTGCAGTTGAGTGGAATGGAGGGGAGTGCAGTGTAATGGAGTTGAATGCAACTGAATGGAATGGAGTGGAGCGTAATGCACTGGGGGGCAATGGAGAACAGTGGAATGGAATGGAATGTAGTGGAATGGAAGGGAAAGAAATGGAATGGAATGGAATGGAATGGTATGGAGTAGAGTGGGGTGGAATGGAGTGGAGTGGAGGGGAGTGGAGTGGAGGGGAGTGGAGTGGAGTGAAGTGGAGTGGTGTGGAGTACAATGGAGTAGAGTGGAGTGCGGTGGAATAGAATGGAGTACAATGGAATGGAATGGAGTGGAATGGAATGGAATTGAGTGGAATGGAATGGAATTGAGTGGAATGGAATGGAATGGAATGGAGTGGAATGCAATGGAACAAAATAGAGTGGAATGGAAAAGAATGGCGTGGATTTGAGTGGAATGGAGTGGCGTGGAGTGGAATTTAGTGGAGTGGCATGGAATTGGAAAATAATGGAGGGAAGTGGAATGGTGTGGAGAGGAAAGGAATGGAGTGGAATGGAGTGGAGTGAAATTCAATGGCATGAAGTGGAGTGGAATGCAATGGAATGGATTGGAGTTGAATGGAATGGAATGGAGTGGAGTGGAGTGGATTGGAATGGAGTAGAATGGAAAGGAATGGAGTTTAATGATATCAAAAGGAATGGAATTGAATGGAGTGGAGTGGAGTGGAATGGAATGGAATGCAGCGGAATGGAGTGGAATGGAATGGAATTGAATGAAATGGACTGGAGTGGAAAAGAGTGAGGTAGAGTGGATTGCTGTGGATTGGAATGGAACGGATAGGAGTGGAGCGGGGTGGAGTAGAGTTGAGTGGAATGTAATGGAATGCAAGGGATTGGAGTGTAGTGGGATGGAGTGGAGTGGGGAGGAATGGTGTGGAATTAAATGGAGAAGAATGGAATGGTGTAGAATGGAGTGTAATGGAGTGGAGTGGAGTAAAGTGGAATCCAGTGTAATGTACTGGAATGGAGTGGAACTAAATGGAATGGAGTGAAATGGAATAGAATGAAATGTAATGGAGTGAATTGGAGGGGAATGGAATGGAATGGCAAGCAATGGAGAGGAATGGAATAAAGTGAAGTGCAGTGGGATGGAGTGAAATTTTATAGAAAAGATTGGGATGGAATGGAATGCAATGGAATGTTGAAAAGAAATGTGAGTTGAGATTGTGCCACTGTACAAGGGAATGGAATGGAATAGAATGAAATGGAATAGAATGGAGTGGAATGGAATGGAATGGAGTGGAGTGGAATCGAATGGAGTGGAGTGGAATCGAATGGAGTGGAGTGGAGTGGAGTGGAGTGGAATGGAATGGAATGGAATGGAGTGGAGCAGATTTGCATGAAGTGCAGTGGAGAGAAATGGAGTTTAATGGAATGGGAAGGAATGAGGTGGAGTGGATTGAAGTGGAGGGTAATGGAGAGGAGTGGAGTGGAATGGAGTAGAGTGGAATGGAATGGAAGGCAGTGGAGTGGAGGGGGTGGAGAGGAGTAGAATGGAATGGAGTGAAGTGGAAAGGAATGGAATGGAATGGAGAATAATTGATTGTAATGGAGTGGAGTGGAGTGGACCACAATGTATGGGAATGGATGGAGTGGAATGGAATGGAGTGGTGTGGAGTGGAGTCGAGTGGATTGGAATGGAGTGGACTGGAATGGAGTGGTGTGGAGTGGAGTCGAGTGGATTGGAATGGAGTGGAATGGAATGGAGTGGATTGGAATGGAATGGAATGGAATGTATTGGAGTGGTGTGGAATGGAAGGGAATGGATTGGAGTGGAATGGAGTGGAATGGAATGGAGTGGAGTGGAGTGGAGTGCAGCGGAGTACAATGCAGTGGAGAAGAGTGGAGTGGAATAGAATGGAGGGGAATGGAATGGAATGGAGACGAATAGAATGGAATGGAATGGAGTGGAATGGAATGGAACAAAACAGAGTGGAATGGAAAATAATGGCGTGGAGTGGAGTGGAATGGAGTGGCGTGGAGTGGAATTTAGTGAAGTGTCATGGAATGGATTGGAATAGAATGGAGTGAAGTGGAAGGGTGTGGAGTGGAAAGGGAATGGAGTGGAATCGAGTGGCATGGAATGCAATGGCATGGATTGGAGTGGAATGCAATAGAATGGAATGGAGTGGAATGGAGTGGAGTGGAGTGGACGGGAAAGGAGTGGAATGGAATGGATTGGATTGTAATGAAATGGAAAGGAATGGAATTGAATGGAGTGCAGTGGAGTGGAATGGAGTGGAATGTAGTGGAGTGCAGTGTAATGGGATGGAATGGGATGGAATGAAATGGAATGGAGACGATTGGAGAGGAGAGGAGAGGAGTGGAGTGGAATGTGGAGGAATAGAATTGGAAGGAGAGGGATGGAGAGAATTGGAGAGGAGTGGAGTGGAGTGGAGTGATGTGGAATAGAGTTGAATGGAATGGGATGAGATGGAATGGAGTGGAGTGGAGTGGACTGCAGTGGAGTGCAGTAGAATTGAATGGAATGCAATGGAGTAGAATGGAGTGGAATGGAATGGAGGTTAGTTGAGTGGAGTGCAATTAAATGGAATGGAATGAGATGGAAAGTAGCGGAGTGGAATGTAGCATAATGGAGAGGAATGGACTGGAATGGAGTGGAGTGCAATCGACTGAAATGGAGTGGAATTGAAGGGAATGGAGTGGAATGGAATGGAATGGAATGCAGAGGAGTGGAGTGGAGTGTAATGGAGTGGAGTGGAGTGGAGTGGAATGGAGTGGAATTTAAAGGAATGCTATGGAATGGAATGGAATGCAATGGAATGGAATGCAATGGAGTACAGTGGAGAGGAATTGAGTGGAGTGGAGTGGAATTGAGGGCAGTGGAATGGAGTGGAATGCAGTGGAATGGAATGGAATAGAGCAGTGTGGAAAAAGGGGAGTTGATTGGAATAGAATGGAGTGGAATGGAATGGAAAGTGAAGAGTGTCATAGAGTGGATTGGAGTAGAATGGAGGGGAGTGGAGAGGAGTTTAATTTAATGGAATAGAGTGGAGTGGAATGGAGTGGAGTGGAATGGAGTGGAGTGGAATGGAATGGAATGGAATGAAGTGGAGTGGAATGGAGTGGAGTGGAGTGGAGTGGAGTGGAGTGGACTTAAATGGAATGGAATGGAGTGGAGTGGAATGGAGTGGAATGAAGGGGAGTGGAGTGGATTGGAATCGGATGGAATGGAGTGGAGTGAACTGGATTGGAGTGCACTGAAGTGAAGTGGAATGGAATTGAGAGGAATGGAATAGCGTGGAACGGAATGGAATGAAGTGGAAAGGAGTAGGGTGGAGAGGAGTACAGTGGAATGGAGCGGAATGGAATGAGAGTGAGTGCAATGTAGTGGAGTGGAATGCAGTAGAGCGGAGAGCAGTGAAGTGGAGTGGAATGAAATCAGATGTACTGGAATGTAGTGGTATGGAGTGGAGTGAAAGGGAGTTAGATGAAATGGAATGGATTTGAATAGAATGGAATGGAATGGAATGGAGTGGAATGGAATGGAATGGAATGGGATGGAATGGAATGGAATGGAATGGAGAGGAGAGGAAAGGAGGAGAGGAGTGGAATGGAATGCGGAGGAATATAATTGGATGGAATGGGATGGGGAGGCTTGGAGTGGAGTGGAATAGAGTTGGAGGGAATGTGATGAGATGGAAAGGACTGGAGGGGAGTGGAGTAGAACGGAATGGAATGGATTGGAGAGGAATGGAGTGTAGTGGAATGGAGTGGAATGGATTGGACTTAAATGGAATGGAATGGAGTAGAGGTGAAAGGAGTTCAGAGGATTGGAGAGGAATGGAGTGGAATGGAATGGTATGGAGAGGAGTGGAATTCAGGGGAAAGGAGTGGAAAGAACGGGAGTGGAGTGGGTTGGAATTGAATGGAATGGAGTGGAGAAGAATAGAATGGAGTGGAATGGAGTGGAGTGGAATGAAGTGGAATGTATTGTAGGGGAGTTGAGTGGAATGTACTGGAATGGAATGGAGCGGAATGGGGAAGATAGGAGTGGAATGGAGTGGAGTGGATTGGAGTGGAATAGAGTGAAATTGACTGGAATGGAGTGGAAGGGAATGGAATAGAGTGGAATGGAATGGAATGGAATCGAATATAGTGGAATTTTGGGGAATGGAATGGAATGGATTCGAGTGAAGTAGAGTGGTATGGAGTGTAATGGAACGGAATGGAATGGAATGGAGGGTAGTGGAGTGGAATGGAATGGAATGAAATGAAATGAAGTGGACTGGAGTGGAATGGAATGGAGTGGAGTGGAGTGGAGTGGAATGGAATGCAGTGGAATTGTATTGAATGGAATGGAGTGGAATGGAATGGAGAGGAGTGGAGTGGAGTGGAATGGAGTGGAATTGACTTGAATGGAATGGAATAGATTGGAATGGAATTAAATGGAAAGGAATCGAATGTAGTGGAATTTTGGGAACGGAATGGAACAGATTGGAGTGGAGCGGAGTGCTACGGAGTGTAATGGAATGGAAGAGAATGGAACGGGTGGAGTGGAGTGGAATAGAATGGAATCGAAAGGAATGGAGTGGAATGGAATGGAGAGGAGTGGAGTGGAGTGGAATGGAATGGACTGGTGTGGAAGGGAATGGAGTGGCATGGAATGGACTGGTGTGGAGTACATTGGAGTGGCATGGGATGGACTGGAATGGAGGGGAATGGAGTGGAGTGCAGTGGATGGGAATGTTGTGGAATGGACAGGAATGGAGGGGAATGGAATGGATTGGAAGAGAATGGAATGGAGTGGAAAGGAATGGAATGGAATGGAATGGAATGAGTGGAGTGGAGTGGAATGGAGCGAAGTTGAGTGGAGTGGAATGGAAAGGAGTTGAGTGGAGTGGAGTGGAATGGAGTGGAGTGGACTGGAATGGAGTGGAGTGGAATAGAATGGAGTGGAATGGAATGAGTGGAGTGGACTGGTGTGGAGTGGAATGAAGTAGAGTGGAATGGAATGGAAAGGAAAGGAGAAGATTGGAATGGAATAGAACGGAATGGGATAGAGTGGAGAGGAGTGGATTGGAATCGAGTGCAGTGTAGTGGAATGGATTGGACAAGAGTGGAATGGAATGGAATGGAGTGGAGTGGAATGGAGTGGAGTGGAATGGAGAGGAGTGCAGTGCAGTGGCGATGAATAGAATGGAGTAGCCTTAAGTGGAGTGTCATGGAGTGGAACTAAATCGAATGGAATAGAATGGAGTTGAGTGGAATGGAGTAGATTGGAATGGAGAAGACTGGAATGGAGTGGAATGGAATGGAGTGGAGTGGAGTGGAATTCAGTAGAGTGGCATGGGGTGGAATGGAATGGAGTGGAATGGAGTGGAGTTTAATGGAATGGAATGGAGTGGAGTGTAACGGAGTGTGATGGCATGGAATGGAATGGAGGGGAATAGAGTGGAATGGAGTGGAGTGGAGTGGAATGGAAGGGAATGTAGTGGAGGGGATTGGAGTGGAATAGGAAGGAATAGAGTGTATTGGAATGGAGTGGACGGTAATGGACTGGAATGGAGTGGGATGGAAAGGAGTGGAATGGAAAGTAATGGAATGGAATGGAATGGAGTGGAGTGGAGTGTAGCGGAATGGAGTGGAGTGGAGTGGCATGGAATAGATTGGATGTGAGTGGACAGGAATGGAATGAAGTGGAATGGAATGGAAGGGAATGGAGAGGAATTGCATGTAATGGAGTGCAGTGGAATAGAATGGAGTGGAGTGGACCACAAAGTATTGGAATGGACGGAGTAGAATGGAATGTAGTAGTATGGAATGGAGTGGAATGGACTGGAATTGAGTGGAGTGGAGTGAAGTCTAATGGAGTGGAATGGACTGAAATGTATTGGAATGGAATGTATAAGAATGGAATGGAATAAAACAGAGTGGAAAGGAATGGAATGGAGTGCAGTTGACTGGAATGGAAAGGAGTGTAATTCAATGGATTAGGGTTGAAAAGAGTGGAGTGGAGTGGAATTTACTTGAGTGGCATGGAATGGATTGGAATAGAATGGAGTGGAGTGGAATGGAGTGGAGTGGAATGTAGTTGAGTGCAATGGAGGGGAGTGGAATGAAATGTCATGGAATGGAGTGGAATGCAGTGGAATGGAGTGGAATGGAATGGAAAGGAATGGAGTGGGGTGGAGTGGAGTGGACTGGAATGCAGTCGAATGAAATGGAATGAAGTGGAATGGAATGGAAAGGAAAGCAATTGAAAGGACTGGAGTTGGTGAGAATGGAATGGAATGGAATGGAATGGAATGGAGTGGAAAGGAGTGGAGTGGAGTGCAGTGGAGTGGAATTGAACACAGAAAAGGGGAGTGGCTTGGAGTGGAGTGGTATGGAATGGAAGGGAATTGAGTGGAGTCGAAAGGAGGTGAGTGGAGTGGAGTGCAGAGGAGTGGAATGGAACGGCGAGGAGTGGAGTGGAGTGGAATGGAATGGAATGCAATGGAGTGTGGTGGAATAGAATGTAGTGGGTTGTAATGGTGTGGATTGGAATGGAGTGGAATGGAAGACAGTGGAATGGAGAGGAATGGAGTGGAGTGGAGTAGAGTGGAATGGATTGGAAAGGACGGCAATAGAGTGGAATAGAATGGAATAGAGTGGACTGGAATGGAATAGAATGGACTGGAATGGAATAGAGTGGAGTGGAATGGATTGGAGTGGAGTGGAGAGGAATGGAGTGGAATGGAATGGAATGGAATGAGGTAGAGTGGAGTGGAATGGAATGGAGTGGACTGGAATGGAATGGAAGGTAGTGGAGAGGAGTGGCGTAGAAAGAATAGTATGGAGTGGATTAGGACGGAATGGAAGGTAGTTGAGAGGAGTGGCGTAGAAAGAATGGTATAGAGTGGATTAGGACGGAATGGACTGGAATGGAGTGAAATGGAGTGGCATGGAAATGAGTGGAATAGAATGGAATTGAACGGTATGTAATGGAGCGTAGTGGATTGGAGTGGAATGGAGAGAAGAGAAACGGAGTGGAATGGAAGGGAGTGGATTTGAGTGGAATAGAATAGAAAGGAGGGGAATGGAATGGAATGGAACTGAAAGGAATGTAATGCATTGGATTGGAGTGGAATGGAGTGGAGTGGAGTGGAATGGAATGGAGTTGACTGGAGTGGAATGGAGTAGAATGGAGTGGAATGGAATGGAGTGGTGTGGAGTGGAGTGGAATGGAGTGGAATGGAGGGGAAAGGAATGGAGTGGAGTGGAATGGAATAGAATGGAAAGTAGTGGAGTGGAGTTCAGTGGATTGGAATGGAGTGGAGTAGAGTGGAATGGAATGGAGTGTAATGGAAAGGAATGTAAAGGAATCTGAGATTGTGCCACTGTGCTCCAGGCGGAGTGACAGACTTAGATACTCTCGAAAGAAAAGTATAGAATGTAATGCAGTGGAATGGAATGGAATGGAATGGAATGGATTGGAGTGGAGTGCAGTGTAGTGGACTGAAGTGGAGTGGAGCGGAATTGAGAGGAAAGGAATGGCATGGAATGGAATGGAATGCATTGGATTTGAGATGGGTGGAGAGGTGTACATTTGAATGGAGTGGAATGGAATGAGATGGAGTGGAATGGAGTGGAGTGGATTGTAGTGGAGTAGAGAGGAGTGGTATGCTGTGGAAGGGTATCGGATGTAATGGAATTTAGTGGAGTGGGGTGGATTGAAATGGTGTTGAATGGAATGGTAAGGATTGGAATGGAATGGAATGGAGTAGAGTGGAGAGTAATGGAATGGAATGGAATGGAATGGAACGGAATGGAGAGGAGTGGAGAGATGTGGAGTGGAGTGGAGTGCGGAGGAACAGAATGGGACAGAATAGGATAGAGAGGATTAGAATGGAGTGGAGTGGAATAGACTGCATTGCAACGGAATGGAGTGGAATGGAGTGGAATGGAATGGAGGGCAATGGAATGGAGTTGAATGGAATGGAATGGAGTGAGGTGGAATGGAGTAGACTGGAATGTAGCGAAATGCAGTGGAATGGAGTAGAAGGGAGTGGAATGGAGTGGAGTGGAATGGACTGGAATGGAGGGGAAAGGAAAGGAAAGGAGTGGAATGGAATGGAATGGAATGGAGAGGAGTGGAGTGGAGTGGAACAGAATGGAGTGGATTGGAATGGAGTGGAATGGAATGGAATGGAATGGAATGGAGTGGAATGGAATGGAATGTAATGGAATGGAATGAATGGAATGGAGAGCAAGGGATTGGAATAGATTGGAGTGGACTGCAATGGAGTGGTGTGGAATGGATTGGAATATAGTGGAATTGTGTGGAGTGGAAAGAAGTGGAGTGGATTGGAGAGAATGAAGTGGAGTGGAATGGAATGGATTGTAGTGGACTGCAGTGTAGTGGACTGAAGTGGAGTGGAGTGGAATTGAGAGGAAAGGAATGACATGGAATAGAATGGAATGAAGTGGATTGGAGAGGGGTGGAGAGGAGTACAGTTGAATGGAGTGGAATGGAATGAGATGGAGTGGAATGGAGTGGAGTGGAGTGCAGGGGAGAGGAATGGAATGGATTGGGGTTTAGTGGAGTGGAGTGGGAAGAAATGGAATGGAATGGAATGGGATGTAGTTTAATGGAGTAGAGTGGAATGGAATGGAATGGAGTGGAATGGAATGGAATGGACTGGAATGGAATGAAGCATAGTGGAACGGAATGGAATGGAGTGAAATGGAATGGAGTGGAGTGTAGAGGAGGGCAGAGTATTGGAATGGAGTGGAGTGGCCTGGAACACAGTGGAATGGAATGGAGTGGAGTAGATTAGAATGGAGTTGAATGAAATGGAATTGAATGGAGTGGAGTGGAAAGGAGTAGAGTGGAATCAAATGGAATTTAATGGAGTGAGGTTGAGTGGAATAGAGTGGAATGGAATGGAGTGGAGTGGAATGTAATGCAATGGAATGGAAAGGAGTGGAGTGCAGTGGAAAAGAATGAAATAGACGGGAATGGAGTGGCGTGGATTGGAGTGGAATCGAATGGAATAGATTGGAGTGGAATGGAGAGGAATGAAATGGAGAGGAAAGGAGTGGAGTGGAGTAGAGTGCAGTGGACTGGAATGGAGTTGAGTGGAAGGAATGGACTGGAAAGGAATGCAATGTAATGTAATGGAGTGGGGTGTAGTGGAATGGAGTGGAGCTGAGTTGCATGGAGTGGAGTGAAATGGAATGGAATGGAACAGAGTGGAGTTGAGTGGAATGGAGTGAAATGGAGTGGAATAGAGTTGAATGGAATGGAATGGAATGAAGTGGAGTGCAATAGAGTGGAGTGGAATGCAGTAGAGTGGAAAGAAATGGAATGCAGTGGAATAAAATGGAATGGAAAGGAAAGAAATGGAGTGGTACGGAGTGGAGTGAAGGTTCATGGAGTTGAGTGGGTTGAAAAGGAGAGGAGTGGAATGGAATACATAGGAATGGAATGGAATGGAGTTCATTGGAATTGTGTGGAGTGGAAAGGAGTGGAGTGGAATGGAATAGAATGGAATGGAATCTAATAGAATGGAGTGGAGTGAAGTGGGATGGAGTGGAATGGATCGGAAATGAGTAAAGTGGAATGGAATGGAATGGAAAGGAGTGGAATGGAGTGGAATGGAGTGGCGGGGAATGGAGAGATGTGTAGTGGAATCGAATGGAGAGGAGTCGAATGGATTGGAATGGAGTGGAGTGGAATGGAGTGTATTGGAGTGCAGTGCACTGAAATGGAGTGGAGTGGAATGGAGTGTATTGGAGTGCAGTACACTGAAATGGAGTGGAGTGCAGTGGAATGGAGTGCGGTGGAATGGAATGGATTGGTATGGAATGTACTGTCGTGGAGTGGAGTGGAATGGAGTGGAGTGGACTTGAATTGCACGGAGTGGAATGGAAAAGTCTGGAATGGAATGGAATATAATGGAATCGAGCAGAGTGGAGTGGATTGCAGTGGAGTGGAGTGCAAAGGATTGAAATGGAGTGGAATGGAATGGAATGGTATGGAATGGAATTGAATGGAATTTATTGGATTGGAGTGAAAAGGAGTGGAATGGATTGGAAAAGAGTGGAGAGTAGTGAAATCGAATGGAATAAATTGGAGTGGAGTGGAAAGGAGTTGAGTGGAGTGGAATGAAGTGGAGTGGAATGAAGTCGAATGGAATGAAGTGGAATGGACTTGAGTGGAATTAAATGGAATGGAGTGGAGTGGAGTGGATTGGAATGGAATGGAGTGGAGTGGAGTGGATTGGAATGTAATGGAGGGGAGTAAAATTGTTTGGAATTGAATGGAGTTCAGTGCAGTGGATTGGAGTGGAATAGAATGGAGTGCAGTGAACAAGAATGTAGTGGAATGGGCTGGAATGGAGTGGAATGCAGTGGAATGGAACAGTATGGAATAGAATGGATTTGGTTGTAGTGGCATGGAGTAGAATGAACTGGAAATGAGTAGAGTGGAATGGAATGGAATGGAGTGGAGGGGAGTGGAATGGAGTGGAGGGGAATGGAGTGAACTGGAGTGGAATCGAATGGATGGAGTGGTGTGGAAAGGAGTGGAATGGAATGGAGTGGAATGGGGTAGAGTGCAGTGGAGTGCAGTGGAATGAAATGTAGTCAAATGGAGTGGAATGGAGTGGAGTGGAGTTTAATGGAGTGGAGTGAAATGGAATGGAATAGAACAGAGAGAAGTGGAGTGGAATCGAGTGGAGTGGACTGGAATGGAGTTGAATGGAGTGGAATGGAATGAAGTGGAGGGGAGAGAAGTGCAGTGGAATGGAGTAGAGTGGAATGGAATGGAATGCAAAGGAAAGGAATGGAATGGAATGGAATTGAATGGAATGGAATGGATTGGAGGGAAGTGGCATGAAGTGGAGTTGAGTGGAATGGAGAAGAGTGGAATGGAATTGAAAGGAATGGAAAGGAAAGGAGTGGAGTAGAAAGGAGTGGAAGGGAATGGAGTTGATTGGAGTGACGAGGAGTGGAACGGAATTTAATGGAGTGGAGTGGAGTGGACTGAAGTGGAGGGGAATGGAGTGGAGTTCAGGGGAGTAGAATGGAATTTAATGGATAGGAGTGGAGTGGAGTGGAATGAAATGAAATAAAATGGAATGGGATGGTGTGGAATGGAGTGGAGTGGAATGTATAGGAATGGAATTTAGTGGAAAGGAATGGAGTGGAGTGGAGTGGAGTGGAATGGGATGGAGTCAAATGTAGTGGAGTGGAGTGTAGTAGAATGAAATGGAATGGAGTCAAGTGGAATCGAATGGAATGGAGTGGAGTGGAATGGAGTGGAATGCAATGGAGTGGAATGGAGTTGCGTGGACTGGAGTGGAGTGGAGTGGACTGGAATAGAGTGGAGTGGAAGGAATTGAGTGGGATGGAACGGAATGTAATGGAAAGGAGTGGAGTAGAGTGGTATGGAGTGGAGTGCAGTGGAACAGAGCTGAATGGAATGGTATGGAATGCTGTGGAGTGCAATGAAGTGCAATGGAATGGAGTAGAGTGGAATGAAATAGAATGAATGGAATGGAATGGTATGGAGTTGTTCAAAGGGGTACAGAGTGGAGTGTAGTGGAAAGGTGAGGATTGGAACGCAATGGAAAGGAATGAAATGGAATAGAGTTCAGTGGAATGGACTGGAGTGGAATGCAGTGATGTGGTGTGCAATGGAGTGGAATGGAATGGAATGCGGTAGAGTGGAGTGGAATGAAATGGAATGGAATGGAGTGTGATGAAGGGGAATGGAGTGGAGTGGACTGGAATGGAATGGAGTGGAGTGCATTGGAATGGAGTGGAATGGAGTAGGGAGGAGTGGAGTGGACTGGAATGGATTGCAATGGACTGTAATGGAGTGGAATGGAGAGGAGAGAAATGGAGTGGAGTGGAGTGCAGTGGACTGAAATGGAGTGGAGTCGAGTGGAATGGAGTGGGGTGGAATGGAGTGGGGTGGAATGGAGTGGGGTGGAACGGAGTGGAGTGGCAAGGAATGTAGTGAAGTGGAGTGGAGTGGAATAGAGTGGAGTGGACTTGAATGGCGTGGAGTGGAATGGAAAGGTATGTAATGGAATGGAATGGAATGGATTCGAGTGGAGTGGAGTGGATTGGAGTGGACTAGAGTGGAATGGGTTGGAATGGAATGGAATGGAATGGGATGGAATATAGTGGATTGGAGTACAAAGGAGTTGAATGGATTGGAAAAGAGTGGAGAGGAGTGGAATCAAATGGAATGGACTGGAGTGGAGTGGAGTGGAATGGAGTGGAGTGGAGTGGAATGAAGTGGAATGGTAGGAATGAAGTGGAATGGAATGGAGTGGAATTATTTTGAATGTAGTGGAGTGGAGTAGAATGGAATGGAGGGGAGTAAAATGGTTTGGAATTGAATGGAGTGGAGTGCAGTGGATAGGAATGGTATAGAGTGGAGTGGAGTGAACAAGAACGGAGTGCAATGGACTGGGTTGGAGTGGAATGGAATGGAGTGCAATGGAGTGGAATGGAATAGAATGGAATAGAATGTAGTTGGGTGAAGTGGCATGGAGTGGAATGGATTGGAAATGAGTAGAGTGGAATGCAATGGAATGCAGTGGAGTGGAGTGGAATGGAGTAGAGGGGAATGGAGTGAAGTGGAGTGGAATCAAATGGATGGAGTGGTGTGGAATGGAGTGGAATGGAATGGAGTGGAATGGGGTGTGGTGGAGTGGAGTGAAGTGGACTGAAATGTAATCAGGTGGAGTGGAATGGAGTGGAGTTGAGTTTAATGGAGTGGAGTGAAATGAAATGGAACGGAACGGAGAGGAGAGAAGTGGAACAGAGTGGAGTGGACTGGAATAGAGATGAATGGAGTGGAATGGAATGGAGTGGAGTGGAGACTAGTGGAGTGGAATGGAGTAGAGTGGAATGGAATGGAATGCAATGGAAAGGAATGGAGTGGAATGGAATGGAAAGCAATGGAGTGGATTGGAGGGGAGTGGCATGAAGTGGAGTTGAGTGGAATGGAGAAGATTGTAATGGAATGGAAAGGAATGGAATAGAATGGGTGGAGGAGAATGCAGTGGAGGGGAATGGAGTGGATTGGAGTGACGTGTACTGGAATGGAATTTCATGGAGTGGAGTGGAGTGGCTTGGATTGGAGGGGAATGGAGTGGAGTGTAGGGGAGTGTAATGGAATTTAATGGATTGGAGTGGAGTGGAGCAGAATGAAATGGAATATAATGGAATGGGATGGAGTGGAATGGAGTGGAGTGGAGTGGAATGAAATGGAAGGGAATGGAAAGGAATGGAGTGGAGTGGAGTAGAGTGGAGTGGAATGGAATGGAGTCGAACATAGTGGAGTAGAGTGGAGTAGAATGAAATGGAATGGAATGGTGTGCAGTGGAATCGAATGGAATGGAGTGGAGTGGAATGGCGAGGAATGGAATGGAGTGGAATGGAGTTGAGTGGACTGGAGTGGAGTGGAGTGGACTGGAATGGAGTGGAGTGGAAGGATTTGAGTGGAATGGAAGGGAATGTAATGCAATGGAGTAGAGAGGTGTGGAATGGAGTGGAATAGAGCTGAATGGAATGGAATGGAAGGCAGTGGAGTGGAATGAACTGGAGAGGAATGGAGTAGAGTGCAATGAAAAAGAATGCAGTGGAATGGAATGGAATGGAATGGAATGGAATGCAATGCAATCGTACGGATTTGAGAGAAAAGGCACGGAGTGGAGTGGAGTGGAAAGGATAGTAGTGGAATGCAATGGAAAGGAATGAAATGGAATTGAGTTCAGTGGAGTGGACTGGAGTGGAATGGAGTGATGTTGTATGCATGGGAGTGGAATGGAATGGAATGGGGTGGAGTGGAGTGGAGTGGAATGAAATGGAATGGAATGCAGTGGGATGGAGTGGAATGGAGTGGAGTGGAGTGGAAGGGTATGGAGCATAGTGGAAATTAATGGAGTGGAGTGGAGTGGAGTGGAATCTCACAGAATCGAGTGTACTGGAATGGAATGGAATGGAATGGAAAGTAGTGGAATGGAGTGTAGTGGTATGGAGTTGAGTGGAGTGGAATGGAATGGAGTGGAAAGGAATGAATGGAGTGGAATGGAATGGAATGGAACGGAGTGGAGTGGAGTGGAATGAAGTGGAGTGTAGTGGAAGGCAGTGGACTGAAATGGAATGGAATGGAAAGGAGTGGAGTGGAGTGGAATGAATGGAGTGTAGTGGAATGGAGTGGAGTCAAATGGAATGTAATGGAACACAGTGGAGTGGAGTGGAACTGAGAGGAGTGTATTCCAATAGAGTTGAATGAATAGAATAGAATGGAGTGGAGTAGAATGGATTTGAGTGGAATGGAGTACAGTGGAATGGAATGGAATGCCGTCGATTGGAATGCAGTGGAATGGAATACAGTGGAGTGGACTGGAATGGAGAGGAATGGAATGCACTGGAATGGAATGTAGTGGAGTGGAGTGGAGAGGAGTTGAGTGGAGTGGAGTGCTATGGAAAGGAATGGAATAGAGGAGTGGAGTGGAATGCAGTGGGATGGAATGGAATGGAATGGAGCAGAGGTGTATGGAGTTTAGTGGAGTGGAATGTAGATAATGGAATGGAGTGGAATAAAACCCAATGGAGTGGAATGTCGTGGACTGGAATGGAATGGAGTGGAGTGGAATGGATTGGAAGGGAATGGAGTGGAGTGCAGTGGAATGGATTGGAATGGAGTGGGGTGGAGTGGAGTCGACTGGTTTTGATTTCAATGGAGTGTAAAGCAGTGGAGTGCAATCGAGGGAAATGGAATGGAAAGTAATGGATTAGAGTGCAATGGAATGGAATGCAGTGGAGTGGATTGGATTGGCGTTGAGTGGAATGGAAAGGAATGTGTCGAATGGAAAGGAAAGGAATACAGTGGAACATAATGCAGTGGAGTGAAATGGAGTGCAATGGAAAGGAGTGGAGTGGAGTGGAGAGGAATGCAATGGAGTGGAATGGAATGGAATGTAAAGAAATGGAGTGTGGTGCAGAGGAATGGAGTAGAATGGTGGGGAATGGAGTGGAGCGGAAAGGAATAAAATGGAATGCAGTGGAGTGAAGTGGAAACGAGTGGAATGGAGTGGAATGGAGTTGAATGGAATGGGATGGTAAGGATTGGAGTGGATTGGAATGGAGTGGACTGGAGAAGAATGAAATGGAATGGAATGGAGTGGAATGGTATGGAGTGGTTGGAATGAATGGAGTGGAGTGAATTGAAGTGGAATACAGAGGATTGGAGTGGAATGGAGTGGTACGGAGTGGAGTGGAGTTGAATGGAGTGGAGTGTAGTGGAATGGAGTGGTGTGGAATGGGGTAGAGAGGAATGGAATGGAGTGGAGTGGAATGGAATGGAGTGGAATGGAGTCGAGTGGAGTGGTGTGCAGTGGAGTGGAATGGAATGGACTGGAGTGGAGTTGACTGGAGTGGTGAGCAGTGGAGTGGAATGAAATGGAATGGAATGGATGGGAGTGGTTTGGATTGGAGTGGAGGGAATTGGAATGGAGAGAAAAGGAAGGAGTGAAACAGAATGGAGTGGAGTGGGATGGAGTTTAATGGAATGTCGTGGAGTGGATTGGAGTATAATGGAATGTTATGGAGTGCAGTGGAGTGCAATGGAGTGGAGTGTAGTGGAAATGAGTGCAATGGAACGGAATAGAATGGAATGGAGTGGAGAGGAGTGGAATGGAGTGGGGTGGAATGGAGTGGAGTGGAGTGGAATGGAATGGAGGGGAATGGAGTGAAATGGAATGGAGAAGGAATGGTGTGGAGCGGAAACGAGTGGAGTGCTGTAGAATGGATTGGAGTGGAAAGGAGTGGAGTGGAATGGAATAGAGTGGAATGGAATGGAATGTAGTGGAATGGAATAGAGTGGAAAGGAATGGAATGTAGTGGAAAGGAGTGTTGTGGAATGGAATGGAGTGGAGTGGAATGGAATGGAGTGGACTGTACAGTAGTAGAGTGTATTGGAATGGATTGGAGTGGACGGCAATGGAGAGGAGTGTAACGGAGTGGAGTGGAGAGGAATGGAGTTGAATGGAAAGCTGTGGAATGGAGTGGAATGGAATGGAATGGAATGGAGTAGACTGGAAAGGATTGGAGAGGAGTGGAAAAAGTGGAATGGAGTGGAGTTTACTGGAGTGGAATGAAATGGTGTGGAGTTCAGCGGAATGGAATGGAATGGAGTCGAATGGAAAGGAAAGGAATGGAGTGGAATGGAATGGAGTTTAGTGGAATGGAGTGCAATATAATGGAGTGAGGTGGACTGGAATTGATTGGAGGTGAATGGAATGCAATGTAAAGGAATGTAGTGCAGTGGAGTGGAATGGAGTAGAGTGGAGTGGAATGGAGTGGAGTGGAATGGGAAGGAATGGAATGGGGTGTAGTGGAGTAGAATTGATTAGAGTGGAATGGAATGGAATAGAGTGGAATGGAGTGGAGTACATTGGAGTGGAGTGGAATGAAATGTAAAGGTATAGAATGGAGAGCAGTGAAATGCAGTGGCGTGGAGTGGAAAGGAAAGGAATTTAATAGAGTGGAATGGAACGGAGTGGCGTGGATTGGAATGGAGTGTAGTGGTATGGAATGGAGAAGAGTGGAATGGAGTGCAGTTGAGTGGAGTAGAGTGGAATGGAATGGAATGGAGTGGAATGTAAATGAATGAAATGGAATGCAGCGGAGTGGAGTGCAATCGAGTGGAATGTATTGGAATGGAGTGGAATGGAATGGAGTGAAATGGAGTGGAACGGAATGGAGTGGAATGGGAGTGGAATGGAGTGTAGTAGATTGGAAAATAGTGGAATGGACTGGAATGGAGTGTAATGGTATGGAATGCAATGGAATGGAATGGAGTGGATTTGGAGTGGAATGGAGTGGAATGGATTGGAATGAATTGGAGTGGAGTGGAGTGGAATTGAATGGAAGGGAATGGAGTGGAGTGGAATGCAGTGGAGTGGAATGGAGTTGATTGGAGTGGAATCAACTGGAATGTAATGGAATGGAATGGATTGTAGAGGAGTGGAATGGAGTGGAATGGAATGGAGTCGAATAAAAAAATGGAGTAGAGTGGAGTGGAGTGCAATGTAATGGAGTGGAGTGGAGTGGAATAGAAACCAGTGGAATGGAATGGAATGGTATGAAATGGAATGGAGTGGAGTGGAGTGGAGTGGAACGAATTGGAGTGGAAATTAGAGGAGTACAGTTGAATGGAGTGGAGTGGAAGGGAAGGGAATGGAGTGGAGAAGAGTGAAATGGAGTGGAATGGAGTGGAATGGAGATGAATGGAATGAAATGGAATTGAGTGGAGTGGAATGCAGTGGGGTGGAATAGAGTAGAGTGGAATGAAATGGAATGGAGTGGAATGGAATAGAATGGAATTGAATGTAATGGAATGGAAGTTAGTGGAGTGGAGTGGTATGGAGGGGTGTGGAGTGGTATGGAGAGGTATGTAGTGGAATGGAATAGAATGGATTCGAATGCAGTGAAGTGGAAGGTAGTGGAGTGGCATGCAGTGGAGAGGAATCGAATGGACTTCAGTGGACTGGAGTGGAGTGGAGTGGAATGAAATGGAATGGAATGCAATGGAGTGGAGTGGAATGGAGTGGAGTGGAGTAGAATGGAGAGGAAAGTAATGGAGTGGAAGGAAATGGAGTGGAGTAGAGTGGAGTCGACTGGAATGGAATGGAATGAAGCACAGTGGGATGGAGTGGAATGGAATCTGGTGCAGTGGATTGTAGTGTAATGGAATGGAAGGGGGTGGAGTGGAATGGACTGTAAAGGAATGTAGTGAAAGGACGGGAATGGAGTGGAATGGAGTGGAGTGGAATGGACTTGAATGGGGTGAAATGGAATGGAATGGAATGTGGTGTAGTGGAGTGTAATGTACTGGAATGGAGTGGAATGGAATGGAATGTAGAGGAATGGAATGGAATGGATTTGCATAGAAGTGAGTGGAGTGGAGTTGAATGGAGCGGAGTGGAGGGGAAAGGACTGGAATGAACTGGAATGGAATGGAGTGGATTGGAATGTAGTAGAGTGTAATGGACTGGAATGGAGTGGAATGGAATGGAATGTACTGGAGAGCAGTGGAGTGGCGAGGAATGGAGTGGAGAAGAGTGGAATGGAGTGGAGAAGAGTGGAATGTAGTGGACTGGAATGGAGTGGAGTGGACTGGTGTGGAATTGAACAGAATGGAATGGAGAGGATTGGAGTGGACTGGAGTGGAGTGGAACAAAATAGAATGGAATTGAATGGAGTGGTGTTAAATGGAGTGCAGTGGAGTGGAATGGAGAGGAATGGAATGGAGTGGAAAGGTATGGAGTAGAGTGGAGTGGACTGGAGTGGAGTGGAAGGGAGGGAAATGGAGTGGAATGGAGTGTAGTGCAGGGGAATGTAGAGGAATGGTTTGGAATGTAGAGGAATAGAGCGGAATGGAATGGAAGGGAATGGCATGGAATGGAATGGTTCGGAGTGGAGTGGAATGGAATGGAATGGCACGGAATGCAGTAGATTGGAGTAGAATGGAGTGCAATGGAATGGAATGGAAGGGATTGGAGTGGAATGGAATGATGTGGAAAGGACTGGAATGAAATGGAATGGAGAAGAGTGGAATGGAATGGAATGGAAAGGAGCGGATTGGAGTGGAGTAGAATGAAGTGGAGTGCAGGGGAGTGGAATGGAATTTAATGGAGTGGGGTGGAGTGGAGTGGAGTGGAATAAAATGTATTAGAATGGAGTGGGATAGAGTTGAATGAAGTGGAGTGGAATGGAGAGGAATGGAAAGGATTGGAAAGGAATGGAGTGGAGTGGAGTAGAGTGGAATGGAATGGAGTGCAATATAGCGGAGTGGAGTGGAGTAGAATGAAATGGAGAGGAGTGGAGTGGAATCGAACGGAATGGAGGTGAGTGGAATGGAGTGGAATTGAATGGAGTGGAATTGAGTTGAGTGTAGTGGGGTGCAGTGGAGTGGAAGGGAATGGAGTGGATTTGAAGGAATTGAGTGGAATGGAACAGAATTGAATTTTATGGAGAGGAGTAGAGTGGAATTGAGTGGATTGGAGTGGAATAGAGCTGAATGGAATGGAATGGATTGGAATGGAATGGAATGGAATGGAATGGAATGGAGTGGAGTAGAATGAAGTGGAGTGGAATGGAGTAGAGTGGAAAGAAATAGAATGCAGTGGAATGGAATGGAATAGAATGGAGTGGAGTGGAGTGGATTAGATCTGAATGGAATGGAATGGAGTGGAGCGGAGTGGAAGGAAGTGGTGTGGAATGGTGTAGAGTGGAATGAAATAGAATGCAGTGGAATGGAATGGAATGAAATGGTATGGAGTTCAGTGAAGGGGCACGGAGTGGAGTGGAGAGGAGATGAGTGGAATGCAATGGAAAGGAATGAAGTGGAATTGAGCTCAGGGGAATGGACTAGAGTGGAACACAGTGAACTTGTGTGCATGGGAGTGGAATGGAATGCAATCGGGTGGAGTGGAGTGGAGTGGAATGAAATTGAATGGAATGTAGTGGGATGAAGTGGAATGGAGTGGAGTAGAGTGGAATGGAATGGAGCATAGTGGAAAATAATGGAGTTGAGTGGAATGGAGTGGAGTGGAATGAAATTGAATGGAATGGAGTGGGATGAAGTGGAATGGAGTGGAGTAGAGTGGAATGGAATGGAGCATAGTGGAAAATAATGGAGTTGAGTGGAATGGAGTGGAGTGGAATCTCATAGAATGGAGGGTAGTAGAATGGAACGGAATGGAAAGGAGTGGAATATAGTGGAGTGGTATGGAATGCAGTGTAGAGTACTGGAATGGAGTGGATTGGAATGAATGAAGTGGAATAGAATGGAATGGAACGGAGTGGAGTGGAGTGAAATGAAGTGGAGTATAGTGGAAGGGAGTGGAGTGAAATGGAATGGAATGGAACGGAGTGGAGTGGAGTGGAATGAATGGAGTGTAGTGGAATGGAGTGGAGTCAAATGGAATGGAATGGAACAGAGTGGAATGGAGAAGAACGGAGTGGAGTGTGGTGGAATACAGCTGAATGAATGGAATAGAATGGAGTGGAGTGGAATGGACTGGAGTGGAATGAAGTAGAGTGGAATGGAATGCAATGGAGTGGAAAGGAGTGGAGTGGAATGGACTGGAGTGGAATGGAGTAGAGTGGAATGGAATTCAATGGAGTGGAGTGGAGTGGAAAGGAGAGGAATGAAATGGAGTGGAAAGGAATGCTGTGGAGTGGAGTGGAATGAAAAGTAATGGAATGGAGTGGAATGTAGTGGAGTGGAGTGGAATGGAATGGAATGGAATGGAGTGGAGGGGCATGGAGATTAGTGGAGTGGAATGGAGACGAATGGAATGGAGTGGAATTAAATGGAATAGAGTGGAGTTGAGTTGAAGGGAATGGAATAGAGGGGAATGGAAAGGAAAGAAATGGAGTGCAATGGAATGGAGTGTAGTGGAATGCAGTGTAATATAATGGAGTGGAGTGGAGTGGAGGGGAATGGAACGCAATGTAAAAGAATGGAGTGGAGTGGAGTGGAATGGAGTGGAGTGGAATGGAGTAGAGTGGAGAGGCATAGAGTGGAGGGGAATAGAAAGAATGGAATGAAGTGGAGTGGAGTGGAGTGGAGTGGAATGGAGTGGAGTGGAATGGAATGGAGCATAGGGGCTTGAAGTTTAGTGGAGTGGAATGGAGTGGAATGGAATGGCGTGGAATTAAATGGAATGGAGTGGACTGGACTGGAATGGAATGGAGTGGAGTGGAATGGATTGGAATGGAATGGAGTGCAGTGCAGTGGAATGGTGTGGAATGGAGTGCAGTGGAGTAGAGTGGACTGGAATGGATTGCACTGGAGTGTAAAGAAAGGAATGGAGAGGATTGCAATGAAGGGGAATGGAATGGAAGGGAATGGAGTAGTGTGATATGGAATGGATTTGGGTAGAGTATATTGGAGTGGGGTTGAGTGGTATGGAATGGAATGGGGTCGAACGGAATGGAAAAGAATGCAGTGGAATGGAAGGCATTGGAGTGGAATGGACTGCAATGGAATGGAATGTAGTGGAGTGGAATGGAATGGAATGGAATGTAAAGAAATGGAGTGTGGTGGAGAGGAATGGAGTAGAATGGAGGGAAATGGAGTTGAGTGGAGTGGAATAGAATGGAATGGAGTGCAGTGCAGTGGCAAGGAGTGGAATAGAGCTGATGGAGTTGAAAGGAATGGAATGGAAAGGTGTGGAGTGGAATGGAGTGGAGTGGAATGCAGTGGAGTGGAATGGAATGGAATGGACTGGAATGGTATGGAGTGGTTTCGAATGAAAGGATTGGAGTGGATAGAAGTGGAAAGGAGTGGATTGGAGTGGAATGGAGTGGAACAGAGTGGAGTGGAGTGGAAAGGAGTGGAGTGGAGTGGAACGGAGTGGAGTGGAATGGGATAGAGAGGAATTGAATGGAGTGGCGTGGAATGGAGGAGAGTGGAATGAGTAGAGTGGAGTGTAGTGGAGTGGAATTGAATGGACTGGAGTGGAGTGGATTGCAGTGGTAAGGTGTGGAGTGGAATGAAATGGACTCGAATGGAATGGAGTGGAGTGGAATGGAGTGGAGTGGACTGGAATGGAAAGGTATGGAAGGATTGAAATAGAATGGAGTGAAGTGGATTGGAATTTAATGGAATTTCGTAGAGTGTAGTGGAGTATAATGGAATGGAATGGAGTGCAGTGGAGGGGAGTGGAGATGAATTGAGTGGAATGGAATGGAATGGAATGGAGTGCAGTGGAGAGGAGTGGAGATGAAATGAGTGGAATGGAATGGAATGGAACGGAATGGAATGGAATGGAGTGTAGTGGAGTGGAGTGGATTGGAATGGAGTGGATTGGAATGGAGTGGATTGGAATGGAGTGGAATGGAGTGGAGTGGAGTGGAGTGGAATGGAGTGGAAAGGAATGGAGTGGAAAGGTGTGCAGCAGAGTGGAGTGGAGTGCTGTTGAATGCAATGGAGTGGAAAGGAATGGAGTGTAATGGAATAGAGTGGAGAGAAATGGATTGTACTGGAAAAGAGTGTTGTGGAATCGAATAGAGTGGAGTGAAATGGAACGGAGAGGAGTGTAAAGTAATGGAGTGTATTGGAATGGAGTGGAGTGGACTGGAATGCAGAGGAGTGGAATGGAGTGGAGTGGAGTGGAAAAGAGTTGAATGGAATGGAGTGGAATGTAGTGGATTTGAATGGAGTGGAATGAAATGGAATGGAGTAGAGTGGCATGGAATGGAGTGGAATGGAGTGGAGTGGAGTGAAGTGGAATGGAGTGGAGTGGAGTGGATTGGAATGAAATGGTGTGGAGTTGAGTGGAATTGAATGAAATGCAGTTGAATGGAAAGGAAAGAAATGCAGTGGAATGGAATGGAGTGGAGTGGAATGGAGTGTAGTATAATGGAGTGGAGTGGAGTTGAGTGGACTGGAATGAAGGGGAATGGAATGGAATGTAAAGTAATGGAGTGTAGTGGAGTGGAATGGAGTAGACTGGAGTGGAATGGAGTGGATTGGGATGGAAAGGAATGGAATGAAGTGTAGTGGAGGGTAATGGGGTAGAGTGGAATGAAATTGTATGGAGTGGAATGGATTGGCGTAGAGTGGAGTGGAGTGGAATGAAGTGGAATGGTATGGAATGGAGTGGAGTGGAAGGGAGTGGATTGGAGTGGAGTGGATATGAGAGGAATTTAATAGATTGGAATGGAATGGAGTGGCATGGATTGGAGTGGAGTGCAGTGGAATGGAATGCAGAAGAGTGGAATTGAGTGGAGTTGAATGGAGTAGAGTGGAATGGAATGGAATGGAGTGGAGTGTAATGGAATGAAACGGAATGCAGTGGAGTATAGTGCAATGCAGTGGAATGGATTGGAATGCTGTGGAATGGTATGGAGTGGAAAGGAGTGGAACGGAAAGGACTACACTGGTAGGCATGGGATTGCAACGGATTGTAGTGGAGTAGAAAATAGTGGAATGGACTGGAGTGGAGTGTAATGTAATGGAATTCAATGGAATGGAATGGAGTGGATTGGAGTGGAATGGAGTTGAATGGAATGGAATGGAGTGGAGTGGACTGGAATTGAATGGAATGGAATGGAGTGGAACGGAAGGGAATGAAATGGAGTAGAGTGGAATAGAATGGAGTGGAGTGGAATGGAGAGAATTGGAATGGACTGGAGTAGAGTGAAATGGAATAGAATGTGATTAAGTGGAATGGAATACAATAGAGTCGAATATAATGGAAAGGAATGGAGTGGAATGGAGTGGAGTAGAGTTTAATGGAGTGCAATGGAATGGACTGGAGTAGAGTGGAATAGAAAGGAGGGGAAAGGAATGGAATGGAATTGAATGGAAAGGAATGGATTCTAATGGAATGCAATGGAGTGGAATGGAATGGAATGGAGTGGAGTAGAGTGGAACGAAATGGAGTGGAAATTAGTGGAGTAGAGTTAAATGGAGTGGAATGGAATGGAAGGGAATGGAATGGAGAGGAGTGAAATGGAGGGAGTGGAGTGGAATGGAGTTGAATGGAATGAAGTGGAATGGAGTGGAGTGGAATGGAGTGGGGTGGAATTTAGAAGGGTGGAATGAAATGGAATGGAATAGAATGGAATTGAATGTAATGTAATAGAATGGAGTGGCGTGGCATGGAGTTGAGTGTAGTGGAATGGAGTGGAGTGCATTCCAACGCAGTGAAGTGGAATGGAGTGGAGTGGTGTGCAGTGGAGAGGAATGGAATGTACTTGAGTGGACTGGAGTGGAGTGGAGTGGAATGAAATGGAATGGAATGCAATGGAGTGTAGTGGAATAGAGTACAGTGGAGAGAAATGGAAAGGAATGGAATGGAGTGGAATGGAATGGAGTGGAGTGGATTGTACTCGAGTGGACTGGAACGCAATGAAGCAGAGTGGGATGGAGTGGAGTGGAATCGGGTGTTGTGGATTGCAGTGTAATGGAATGGAATGGAGAGGAATGGAATGGAGTGGAACGGAATGTAGAGGAATGGAAGGTAATGGAGAGGAATGGAGTGGAGTGGAATGGAATGGAGTCGAATGGACTAGAATTTCGTGGAATGGAATGGAATGGAGGGGACTGTAGTGGAATGGACTGGAATGGAGTGGAATGGAAATGAATGGAGAGGAATGGAATGTAATGGAACGGACTGTAGTGGACTGGAGTTCAATGGAGCGGAGTGGAGAGGAAAGGAGTGGAATGGAATGGAATGGAATGGAGTGGATTGGAATGAAGTGGAGTAGAATGTAGTAGAGCGTAATGGAATGGAATGGAGTGGAATGGAATGGAATGGAGTGGAGAGGAGTGGAATGGAGAGAAGTGGAATGTAGTCGAGTATAATGGAGTGGAATGGACTGGTGTAGAATAGAATGGAATGGATTGGAGTGGATTGGAGAGGACTGGAGTGGAGTGGAATAAAATGGATTGGAATGGAATGGAATGGAGTTAAATGGAGTGGAGTGGAATGGAGAGGGATGGAATGCACTGGAATAGAACGGAGTTGAGTGGAGTGGACTAGAGTGGAGTAAAATGGAGGGAAATGGAGTGGAATGGAGTGTAGCGCAGTGGAATGTAGTGGAATTAATTGGAATGGAGTGTAATGGAGTGGAAAGGAATGGAATGGACTGCAATGGAATGGATTGCAATGGAGTGGAATGGAATGGAATGGAACGGATTGTTATGGAGTGGAATGGAATGGAATGGCAGAGAATGGCGTGGATTGGAGTAGAATGAGGTGGAATGGAGTGGAATGGAATGGCATGGAAGGGAATGGAAGGGAGTGGAGTGGGGTGGAATGGAGTGGAGTGGGGTGGAATGGAATAGAATGGAGTGGGGTGGAATGGAATGGAATGGAATGGAGTGGAATGGAATGGAATGGAAAGGAGTGGAATTGAGTGGTGTTGAGTGGAGTGGAGTAGAGTGAAGTGGAATGGAATGGAATGGAATGCAGTGGAATGAAATGGAATGGAGTCGAGTGGTATGCAATGGCATGGAATGGAGTGGAGTTGAGGGATGTGGAGTGGAGTGGAGCGCAGTGGATTGGAGTGTAGTGGACTGTAATGGATTGGAATGGAATGGAATGGAGTAAAATGGAAAGTAATGTTATTGAATAGATTGGAGTAGAGTAGAATGCAGTGTTGTGGAGTTGACTGGAATGGAGTGGTGTGGAATGGTTTGGAGTGGAATGGAATGGAGTGCTGTTTAGTGGAATGTCATGGAATGCAATGGAGTGTAGAGGACAGGAGTGGAGAGGAGTGGCGTGGAGTGGAGTGGAATGTAGTTGAGTGGAATGCAGTGGACTGGCGTGGAAGGGAATGGGATGCAGTGGAGTGGATTGGAGTGTACTGGAGTGGATTGCATTAAAATATAATGGAATGGGTTTGAGTGGAGTGGAATGGAGTGGAGTGGAGTGGAATAGAGAAGAACGGAATGGAGTGGGATGGAATGGAGTGGAGTGGAGTGGACTGGAGTGTAGTGGAATGGAGGGAAATACAGGGGAATGGAGTGTAGTGCAGTGGAATGTAGTGGAGTGAATTGGAGGGGAGGGGAATGGAGTGGAATGGAATGGAAAAGAATGGAACAGAATGGAAAGGAATGGATTGGAATGGAATGGAATGGAATGGAATGGAATGGAATGGAGTGGAATGGAATGGAATGGAGTGGAATGGAATGGAATGGAATGGAGTGGAATGGAATGGAATGGAGTGGAATGGAGTAGAATTGAGTGGATTGGATTGGGAAGTAGTGGAAGGGAATGGAATGGAAGGGAGTGGTGTGGAATGGAGTGGAATGGAGTGAAAGGGAATGTAATGGAGTGGAATGGAATGGATGGGAATGCAGTGGACTGCAGTGGAGAAGAGTGTAGTGTAGTGGAGTGGAGTGCAATGGAATGGAATGTGATGCAGTGGAATGGAATGGAGTGGACTGCAGTGGAATGCAATGGCATGGAATGGAGTGGAGTGAAGGGAAGTGAAGTATAGTGGAGTTTAGTGCAGTTTAATGCAGTGTAGTGGACTGTAATGGATTGGAATGGAATGGAATGGTGTAAAATGTAATGGAATATAACAGAATGGATTTGAGTGGAGTGGAATGGAGTGTTGTGGGGTAGAATGGAGTGGAGTGGAATTGTGTGGAGTTAAATGGAATGGATTGGAGTGGAATGGAATGGAATGGAGTGGAGTAGAATGGAGTGGAATGGAGTGGAGTGGAGTGCAGTGGAATGGCGTGGAGTGGAGTGGAGTGAATGGGTATGGAATGGATTTGAATGGAATTGAATGGAATGGAGTAGAATGGAGTGGAGTGGAGTAGAACAGAAGGGAATGCAATGGAATGGAATAGAATGGAATGGAGGGGAGTGGAGTGGAATGGATTGGAGTAGATTGGAATGGAATGGAGTGGAGTGGAATGGAATGGAGTGGAGTGGAATGGAATGGAATGCAGTGGATTGGAAAGGAGTGGAATGGAATGGAGTGGATTGGAATTGAATTGCGTGGACTGGAGTGGAGTGGAATGGAGTGGAACGGAATTGAATGGAGTGGAAAGGAATGGAATGGAATGGAATGGAATGGAGTGGAATGGAGTGGAATGCAGTGGACTGGATGGAAGTGTAATGGAGTGGAATGGACTGGAATGGAGTGGAATGGAATGGAATGGAATGGAGTGGAATGGAATGGAATGAAATGGAGTGGAAGGGAATGGAATGGAGTGAAGAGGAATAGAATGGATTGGAACGAAATGTAGTGGAGTGGAAAGGAGTTGAGTGGAGTGGATTGGACTGAAGTGGAATGAAATGGAGTGGAGAGTAGAGGAGTTTAGTGGAGTGTCATTGAATGGACTGGAAAAGAATGAAGGGGAGTGGAATTGAATGGAGTGGAATAGAGTGGAGTGAAATGGACTAAACGTACTGGAGTGGAACAGAAAGGCTTGGAATGGTGTAGAGTGGATTGGAGTAGAATAGAGTGGATTGGAGTAGAATGGAGTGGATTGGAGTGCAAAGGAATGGAATGGAATGGAAATGAGTGCATTGTAGTGGAATGGAGTGGAAAGGAGTGGAATGGAACGAAATGGAGTGCAGTGGAAAGGAATGGAATGAAATGGAATGGAATGGAGTGGAATTGTGTCAAGCTGAGTGGAGTGGAGTGGAATGGAATGGAATGGAATGCAGTGGAATTGAATGGAATGTAGTTGATTGGAACGCAATGGCAAGGAAAGAAGTGGAGTGGAGGGAAGTGGAGTGCAGTGGAATGGAGTGCAGTGGACGGGAATGGATTGGAATGGAATGAAATGGAGTAAAATTGAATGGAATGGAGTGGAATGGACTGGAATGGCGTAGAATGGACTGGAATGGAGTGCAACGTAATGGAATAGAAAGGAGTGGAAAGGAACAGAATGCATTGGAGTGAAGTGGAATGGAATGGAGTGGAATGAAATGTAGTGGAGGGGAATGGAGTTGAGTGGAGTGGATTGGACTGAAGTGGAATGAAATGGAGTGTTGTGGAGTGGAGTTTAGTGGAGTGTCACGGAATGGATTGGAAAAGAATGAAGGGGAGTGGAATTGAGTGGAGTGGAATAGTGTAGTGAAATGGGCTAGAGTGGAATGGAAAGGCATGGAATGGTGCAGAGTGGAATGGAATGCAGTGGGGTGGAATGGAATGCAATGGAGTGGAGAGGAATGGAATGGACTAGAATGGAGTGGATTGGAGTGGAGTGGAGTGGAGTTCCGTGGAATGGAATGGAATGGAATGGAGTTGAGTGGAGTGGAGTGGAGTGGAGTGGACTGAAATTGAGTGGTGTAGAGTGGAATGGAATGGAGTGCATTAGAATTAATTGGAATGGAATGCAGTGGAGTGCAGCAGAATGGAAGGGAAAGGAGTGGAGTGGAATGGAGTGGACTGAAATGGAGTGGAATGGAGTGGAATGGTGTGGAATGGGTTGGAGTGGAATGGAGTGGAAAAGAATGGAATGGAAAGAAGTTGAGTGGAGAGGTGTGGAGTGGAATGGAGTGGAGTAGACTGAAATGGAGTGGAGTGGAATGGAATGGAGTGAAGTGGAATGTATTGGAGAGGAATTGAGTAGAGTGGACTGGAATGGAGTGGAATGGAATGGAAACGAATGGAGTGGAGTGGAGAGGAATGGAACGGATCAGAGTGGAGTGGAGTGGAATGGAGTAGAGTGGAAGAAATGGAATGGAGTCGTGAGGAATGGAATGGAGCAGAGTGGAGAGGAATAGAGGAATGGAATTCTGTGGAGTGGAATGGAATGAATGGAATGGAGTGAAGTGAAATGGAGTGGAATGGAATGGAGTAGAATGGAGTGGAGTGGAGTAGAAGGAGTGGAGAGCAATGGAAAGAAATGGAATGGAATGGAGTTAAGTGCAATGGAATGGATTGGATTTGAATGGAATGCAGTGGAGAGGAGTGGAGTAGAATGGAGTGGAGAGGACTGGAATGGAGTAGAGTGGAATGGAATGGAATGAAATTGAGTGGAGTGGAGTGGAAAGGAGTGGTGTGTAATGGAACGGAATGGAATGGAATGGAGTAGAGAGGGGTGGAGTGGAGAGGATTGGAGTGGAGAGGAGTGGAACGTACTGGTGTGGAAAGGAGTGGAGTGGACAGGTGTGGAATGGAAAGGAATGCAGTGGAGTGGAGTGGACGGCACTGGAGTGGAATAAAATGGAATGGAATGGAGTGGAGTGGACTGGAGGGGAGTGGAATGGAATAGAGAGGAATGGAATGCAGTGGAATAGAATGGAATGGAGCAGAGAGGACTGCAGTGGAGTGGAATGGAGGGAAATGGAATGGAATTGAGTTTAATGCAGTGGAATGGAAAGGAATGGATTGGAATGGAGCGGAATGGAATGGAATGGCTAGGAATGGAGTGGATTGGAGCGAACTGGAATACAAAGGAGTGGAATGGAATGGAATGGAAGGGAATGGAATGGAATGGAATGGAATGGAATGGAATGGAATGGAATGGAATGGAATGGAATGGAAGGGAGTGGAGTGGAGTGGAATGGAGTGGAATGGAGTGGAATGGAGTGGAATGGAATGGAATGGAGTTGAGTGGAATGGACTGGAATGGAATGCAGTGGAATTGAGTGGAGTGGAGTGGACTGCAATGGCACGGAATGGAGTGGAGTGGAAAGAAATGAAGTGGAGTGGAGTTCAGTGCTGTGGAATTGAGTTTAGTGGACTGGAATGCAAAGGAATGGAATGCAATGGAGTAAAATGGAATGGAATACAATAGAATGCATTGGAGTGAGTAGAATGGAGTGTTGCAGCGCTGAATGCAATGGAGTGCTGTGGAATGGTGTGGAGTGAAACGGAATGGAGTGGAGAGGAATGGAATGGAACGGAATGGAGTGGAGTATAATGGAGAAGAATGGAGTGGAGTGGAGTGCAGTGGAATGGAGTGGAGAACAGTGGAGTGGAATGGAATGGAATTGAATGGAATGGAAGGGAGTGGAGTAGAATGGAAGGGAATGCAATGGAGGGGAATGGAATGGAATGCAGTGGAGTGGAGTGGACTGGATTGGAGTAGAGAGGAATGAAATGGAGTGGAGTGGAATGGAGTGGAATGGAATTGAGTGGAATGGAGTGCAATGGAGTGGAATGGAATGGAGTGGAATGGCGTGGAATGGAGTGGACAGGAGTGGAGTGGAATGGAGTAGAATGGACTCGAATGGAGTGGAAAGGAATTGGAATGGAGTGGACTAGATGGAAGTAGAATGGAGTGGAATTGACTGGAATGAAGTGGAATGGAATGGCACTGAATGGAATGAAGTGGAAGGTAACAGAATGGAGTTGAGCGAAGTTGAAAGGAATGAAGTGGAATGATATGTAGTGTAGTGGAATGGAGTTGCGTGGAGTGGATAGGAGTGAAGTGGAATGAAATAGAGTGGAGTACAGTGGAGTTTAGTACAGTGACATGGAATCGATTAGAATAGAATGAATGGGAGTGGAATCGAGTGGAGTGGAATGGAGTGGAGTGAAATGGACTGGAGTGGAATGGAAGGGCAGGGAATGGTGTAGAGTGGATTGGAGTAGAATGGAGAGGACTGGAGTGGAAAGGAGAGGAACTGAATGGAAAGGAAGGAAATGGAGTGGAGTGGAATGGATTGGATTGGAGTGGAATGGAATGGAGAGTAGTGGATTGAAGTGGAGTGGAGTGGATTGGAGTGGAATGGAATGGAAAGGAATGGAGTGGAATTGAGTGGAGTTGAGTGTAGTGTAGCATAGTGGAGTGGAATGGAATGAAATGCAGTGGAACTGAATGAAATGTATTTGCGTGAAATGCTATGGCATGGAATGGAGTGGAGTGGAGGGAATTGAAGTGTAGAGGAGTGGAATGCAGTGGAATGGAGTGCAATGGAATGGAATGGAATGGAGTAAAATGCAATGGAATGGAGTGGAATGGAATGGAAAGGAATGGAATGTAATGGACTAAAATCGAGTGCAATGGAATGGAATGGAGTGGAATGGAATAGAGTGGAAGGGAACAGAATGTAGAGGACCGGAATTGAAAGAAATGTAACGGAATGGAGTGGGATGGAGTGGAATGTAGAGGAGTGGCTTAGAAAGGAGATAAAGGAAATGAATGGACAGGAGTGGAGTGGAATGGAGTGGACTGGAGTGGATTGGAGTAGAATGGAATGGAATGGAGGGGAATTAAATGGTGTGGAGTTTAGTGGACTGGAGAGGAATGGAATGGAGTGGAGTGGAATGGTTTGGAATGTAATGTTGTGGAGGGCAGTGAATTCGAATGGAATGGAGGGGAGTGGAGTAAGAGCAGAATGGAATGAAGTGGAATGGAGTGGAATAGAATGAAAAATAAGGGAGTAGAGTGGAGTGGAATGGAGAGCCCAGGACTGTCATGTACTGGAGAGGAATGGATTGGATTAGAGTGGAATGGAATGGAGTGGAGTGAAATGGATTCGAATGGAATGGAGAGGAGTGCACTTGAATGGAATGGAATGGAGTGGAGTGGAGTGGACTGGAATGCAGTGGAAAGGAGTGGAATGGAGTGGAGAGGAATAGTGTGGAATGGAATGGAATGGAAAGAAGTTGAGTGGAGGGGCGTGGAGTGCAATGGAGTGGAGTAGACTGGAAAGGAGTGGAGTGGAATGGAATGGAGTGGAATGGAAAGGAATGTAATGGAGTGAAATGGATTGGAATGGAGTGTAGTGGATTTGAAAGTAATGGAATGGAATGAAGAAGAGTGGAGTGGCATGCAGTGGAATTGAATGGAGAGGTTTGGAGTGGAATAGAAAGGAGTGGAGTGGAATGCAGTGGAGGAGAGACAAATGGAGTGGAATGGAATGGAGTGGAGTGGAATGGAGTGGAACAGAGACAAATGGAGTGGAATGGAATGGAGTGGAGTGGACTGCAGTGGAATGGAGTGGAATGGAGTGGAATGGAGTGGAAAGGAGTGGAGTGGAGTGGAATGGAATGGAATGGAATGGAGTGTGGTGGAGTGGAGTGGATAGGAGTGGAATGGAAAGGAGTGGATTGGAGTGGAATGGAATGTAGTAGAGTGGAGTGGAATGGAATGGAACTGAATGGAATGAAATGGAATGCAATGGAATGCGATGGAATGGAGTGTAATGGAATGAAGTGGAGTGCAGTGGAATGGAATGGAGTGCAGTGGAGTGGAATGGAAAGTAATGGAGTTGAAAGGAATGGAATGGAGTGGAATGGAGTGCAATGGAAAGGAGTGGATTGGAATTGAGTGGAATGAAATGGAGTGGAATGGATTGGAATGGAGTGCAATGGAATGGACTGGAAAGGACTGGAGTGGAATGGAGTCTAGCGCACTGGAATGAAGTGGAATGGAATGGAGTGGAGTGGAATGGAATGGAGTGAAATGGAATGGAATGGAGTTCAGTGGAGTCGAGTGGAGTGGAGTCGAATGGAGTGGAGTGGACTGAAATGGAGTGGAGTGGAATGGAATGGTGTGGAATAAAATGGAATGCAGGGGAATGGAGAGGCATGGAGTTGAGTTGAATGGAGTAGAATTGAATGGAATGGAATAGAGTAGAAAGGAATGGAATGAAATGGAAAATAGTGGAGTGAAGAGCAAAGGATTGGAATGGACTGGAAAGGAGTTGATTGGACTTGAATGGAAAGGAATGGAGTAGAGTGGAGTGGAATGCAGTGGAGTGGATTAGAGTAGAATGGAATGGAATGGAATGGAATGGAGTGGAATGGAGTGGAGTGGAGTGGATGGAGTGGAGAGATGTGGAATGGAATGGAATGGAATGGAAAGGAGTGGAGTGGAATGGAATGTAGTAGAGTGGAGTGGAATGGAGGGGAGTAGAGTTGAATGGATTTCAGTGGAATGGAATGGAGTGCAATGGAATGGAATGGAATGGAAAGGAGTGGAGTGTAATGGAATGGAGTACAGGGGAGTGGAAGAATTGGAAAGGAATGGAATGGAATGGAATGGAATGGATGGAGGGGATTGCAATGGCATGGAATGGATTGGAGTGGAGGGGATTGGACTGGAGTGGAGTGGAGTGAAGTGGAATGGAGTGTAGGGGATTGCAATGGATTGGAATGGAAAGGAATGGAGTAAAATGTAATGTAAAGTAATAGAATGGATTAGAGTACATGAGAATGGAGAGGAGTGGAATGGAATGGAAAGGAGTGGAGTGGAATTGTGTGAAGTGGAATGGAATGGAGAAGAGTGGAATGGAATGGAATGGAATGGAATGAAGTGTAGTAGAATGGAGTGGAATAGAGTGGAGTGGAGTGCAGTGAAATGGAGGGTAGTGGAGTGGACTGGACTGGAAAGGAATGGAATAGAATGGAATAGAATGGAATGCAGTGGCGTAGAATGTGGTGGAGTGGAGTAGAATGGAAGGGAATGCAATGGAGCGGAATGGAATGGAATGTAGTGGAGTGGAGTGCAATGGATTGGAGTAGAGCGGAATGGAATGGAACAGAGTGGAATCGAATGGAATGGAGTGGAGTGGAGTGGAGTGGAGTGGAATGGAGTGGAATGCAGTGGAATCAAGTCGACTGGAGTGGAGTGCCATGAAGTGGAATGGACTGGGCTGGAGTGGAATGGAAAGAAATGGAGTGGAATGGAATGGAATGGAGTGGAATGGAATGGAATGGAATGTAGCACAAGTGAATAGAATGGAGTGGAGTGAAGTGGAATGGAATTGAGTGAAATGGAATGTAGTGGAGTGGAATGGAATTGAGTGGAGTGGATTGGAGTGAAGTGGAATGAAATGGAGTGGAGTGGAGTGGAGTTTAGTGGAATGTCATGGAATGCATTGGAATAGAATGAAGGGGAGTGGAAATAAGCGGAGTGGAATGGAGTGGAGTGAAATTGACTGGAGTGGAATGGAATGCAATAGAATGGTGTAGAGTGGAACGGAATGGAGTGGGAAGGAATGGCATGGGATGGAGCGGAATGGAATGGAGTGGAAAGGAATGGAGTGTAATGGAGTGGTGTAGAGTGGAGTGCAGTGGGTTGGAAAGCAATGGATTGGAGTTGAGTGGAGTGGATTTCAGTGGAGTGGACTGGAATGGGCTGCAGTGGAGTGGAATGGAATGCAGTGGATTGGAATGGATTGGAATGTAATGGAGTGGAGCGCAACAGAATGGATGGGAATGGGGTGGAGTGGAGTGGAGTGGACCAGAATGGAATGGAATGGAGTGGAATAGTGTGGAATGGGGAGGAGTGGAGTGGATTGGAATAGAATGGAATGGAATGGAAAGAAGTTGATTGCAGTGTAGAGGAGTGGAATGGAGTGGAGTAAACTGGAATGGAGTGGAGTAAACTGGAATGGAGTGGAGTGGAATGGAATGGAGTGGAATGGAAAGGAAAAGAATGGAGTGGAGTGGAATGGAGTACAGTGGAATGGAATAGTGTGGAATGGAACGGAATGGAGTGTAATGGAAGGGAATGGAATGGAATGCAGTGGAGTGGAGTGGAATGGAGTGGAATGGATTGGAATGGAGAGAAGTGGAGAGGAATGGAATGGATCGGATCGAAGTGGAGTTTAACGAAGTAGAGTGGAATGGAATGGAATGGAGTGGAGAGGAATGGAATGGAACGGAATGGAGAGGAGTGGAGTGGAATGGAGTGAAGCGGAATGCAGTGGAGTGGTGTAGAATGGAATGGAATGGAGTGGAGTGGAATGGAATGGAGTGAAGTGGAGTGGAAGGGTAGGATTGCAGTCGAATTGAATGAAATGGAATGCAGATAAGTACAGTGGAATGGAGTGGTGTGTAATGGAATGCTTTCTTGTGGAGTGGTGTAGAATGGAGTGGAGTGGACTGCAATGGAATGGAGTGGAAAGGAATGGAGTGAAATGCAGTGGAATGTAATAGAATGGAGTGGAAAGTAATGGAATGGTGTGGAGTAGAGTGATAGGGAATGGAATGGAATAGAATGGAATGGAATGGAGTTTCATGGAGTATAATGCAGTGGAATGGATTTGAATGGAGTGCAGTGGAGTGGAATGGAATGGAACGAAATGAAGTGGAGTGGAGTGGAATGGAGTGGAATGGAATGGAGTGGAGTGGAATGGACTGGAATGGAATGCAGTGGAGTGGAATGGAGTGGAGAGGAGTGGAATAGAGTGGAATGAAATGAAGATGAATTAAATGGAATGGAGTTGAGTGGAGTGGAGTTGAGTCGAACGGAATGAAGTGGAGGGGAATGTATTGGAATCGAATGGAGTGGAGTGCAATCGAATGGAATGGAATGTAGTGGAGGGGAGCTGAGTGGACTGGAATGTAGTTGAAAGGACTGGTATGGAGGGGAAAGGAGTGGAATGTAATGGAGTGCAATGGAATGGAATGGAATGGAGTGGAGTCGAATGGAGTGGTGTGGAATGGAGTGTAGGGGAGTGCAGGGTGGCGGAATGGAATGGAATGGAGTCAAGGGGATTGGAGTGGAAAGAAATGGAATGGAAAGGAATGGGATAGAATGGAATGGATAGGAGTGCAGTGGAATGTAGAGAAATGGAATGGAGTGTAATACAAGGGAGTGGAGTGGATTGGAGTGGAGTGGAGTTGAGTGGTATGGAGTGGAGTGGAGTGGAATGCAGTGCAATGGATTGGAATGGAGTGGATTGGAGCGGAAGGGGTGGAGTGCAGAGGAATGGAATGAAATGGAATGGAGTTAAGTACAGTGGAATGGAGTGGTGATAAATGGAATATATTCGAGTGGTGTGGAGTGGAATGGAGTGGAGTGGACTGTGATCTAGTGGAGTGGAATGGAATGGAGTGAAATGGATTGGAATGTAACAGAATGGAGTGGAGTGGAATGGAATGGTGTGGAGTAGAGTGGTAAGTAATTGAACGGAATGGAATGGAGCATCTTGGAGTAGAATGGAGTGGAATGGATTGGAATAGAGTGGAGTGGAGTGGAATGGAATGGAATAGAGTGGAGTGGAGTAGAGTGTAATGGAGTGGAATGGAATGGAGTGGAGTGGAATGGACTGGAAGGGAATGCAGTGGAGAGGAATGGAGAGGATAGGAATGGAATATAGTGGAATGAAATGAAGTCGAATTAAATGGAATGTAGTTGAGTGGAGTGGAGTTGAGTCAAACGGAATGAAGTGGAGTGGAATGGATTGGAATCGAATGGAGTGGACTCCAGTCGAATGGAATGGAATGGAGTGGAGGAGAGTTGAGTGGACTGGAATGGAGTTGAGTGGACTGGAATGGAGGGGAACGGAGTGGAGTATAATGTAGTTCAATGGAATGGAATGGAATAGAATACAGTGAAGTGGAATGGAGTGGTGTGGAATGGAGTCTAGTGGAGTGCAGGGTGGGGGAATGGAATGGAATGGAGTCGAGGGGATTGGAGTGGAAAGAAATGGAATGGAATGTATTGGGTTAAAGTAGAAAGGAGTGGAATACAGTGGAATGAAGAAGAATGGAATGAAGTGTAAGAAAAGGAGTGGAGTGTATTGGAATGGAGTGGAGTTGAATGGAATGGAATAGAGAGGAGTGGAGTAGAATGCAATGGAATGGAGTGGAGTGGAAAGGAGTGGATTGGATCGGAATGGATTGGAATGGAATGGAGTGGAATTCAATGGTTTGTTGTGGAGTGCAGTGCAATGGAATGGAATGGATTGGAGTGGAGTGGAGTGGACTGGAATGCACTGGAATGTAGTGGAATGGCATGGAATGGAATGGAGGGAAATGGAGTGGAATGGAATGGAATGGAAAGGAATGGAGTGGAGTGCAGAGGAGATGAGTGGCCTCGAATGCATTGGAATAGAGTGGAATGCAGTGGAACGGAACAAAGTGGAATGGAGTGGAATGGAATTGAATAGAATGGAGAGGAGTGGAGTGGAATGCAGTGGAATGGAATGGAATGGAGTGGAGTGGAGAGGAATGGAATGGAATGGAGTAGACTGGAGTGGAATGGAGTGGAGTGGAATGGAGTGGAGTGGAGTAGAATGGAATGGAATGCAGTGGAGTGGATTGTAATGGAATGGACTGGAATGGAGTGGAATGGAGTGGAATGGAGTTGAATGGAATGGAATGGAGTGGAGAGGAAAGGAAAGGAGTGGAATTGGGTGGAGTTGAGAGTACTGGATTGGAGTGGAGTGGAATGGAATGCAGTGGAATGGAATTGAATGGATTGGAGTGAAATGCAATGGCATGGAATGGAGTGGAGTGGAGGGGATTGGAGTGGAGTGGAGTGGAGTGCAATGGAATGGAGTATAGTGGATTGGCATATATTGGAATGAATGGAATGGAGTAAAAAAGAATTTTATGTAATAGAATGGATTGGAGTGGAGTATAATGGAGTGGTGTGGAATGGAATGGAACGGAGTGTAGTGGAAAGGTCTGCAGTGGAATGCAATGGAGTGGAGTGGAATGGAATGGAATGGAAAGGAATGGACTGAAGTGGAGTGCAATGGAGTGGAATGCAGTGGAGTGGAGTGCAGTGAAACGGAGGGATTGGAGTGGACAGGAATGTAATGGAATGGAGTGGAGTAGAGTAGAATCTGGAGGAGTGGAGTAGAATGGAAGGGAAAACAATGGAGCAGAATGAAATGGAATGGAGTGGAGTGGAGTGGAATGGAAAGGATTGGAGTAGAGAGGAATGGATTGGAGTGGAGTGGAATGGAATGGAGCGGAGTGGAAAGGAGTGGAATGGAATAGAGTGGAATGGAGTGGAATTAAATGGACAGGAGTGGACTGGAAATGAGTGGAATGGAATGGAGTAGCAATGAATGGAGTGGAGTGGAATTGAATGGAATGTAATGGAGTGGAATGGAGTGGACAGGAGTGGAGTGGAATGGACTGGAATGGATGGTATGGATTGGAATGGAGTTGAAAGGAATGGAATTGGAAGGAGTGGAAGGGAACGGAATGGAGTGAAGTGAAGTGGAATATAATGGAATGGAATGTAGTGGAGTGGAATGGAGTGGAGTGGAGTGGATAGGAGAGAAGTGGAATGAAATGGATTCGAGTGGAGTGGAGTGGGCTTCAGTGGAGTGTCATTCATTTGATTGGAATAGAAGGAAAGGGACTGGAATTGAGTGGAGTGAAATGGAGTTGAGTGAAATGGACTGGAATGGAATGGAACGACAAGGAATGGTTTAGAGAGTAATGGAATGGAGTGAGGTGGAATGGACTGGAATGGAATGGATTGGAATGGAGTGGAAGGGAGTGGAGTGCAGTGGAATGGAAGGGAATGGAATGCAGTAGAGTTTAGTGGAGTTCAGTGGAGTGGACTGGAATGGAGTGGAGTGGAGTGGAATGGAATGCAGTGGATTGGAAAGGATTGGAATGGAATGGAGTAAAGTGGAGCAGAAAGGAAGTTCTTGGAGTGAAGTGGAGTGGAGTGGACAGGAATAGAGTGGAATGTAGTGGAATGGAGTGGAATGGGGTGTAGTGGAAGTAGTGGAATGGAATGGAATGGAATGGAAAGAAGTTGAGTGGAGTGGGGTGGAGTGGAATGGGGTGTAGTGGAATTGAGTGGAATGGAATGGAATGGAATGGAATGGAAAGAAGTTGAGTGGAGTGGAGTGTAGTGGAGTGGAGTAGACTGGAATGGAGAGGAGTGGAACGGAATGCAGGGGAATGGAACGGAATGGAAAAGAATGGATTGGAGTGTAGTAGAATGGAATGAAGTGGAAAGGAGTGGAACGGAGTGGAGTGTAATGGAGTGGAGTGGAATGGAGCAGAGTAGAATGGACTGGAATGGAATGCAGTGGAGGGGAATGGAGTGGAGTGGATTGGAAAGGAATGGAATGGAATTGAGTGGAATGGAGTGGAGTGGAGACAAATGAGGTGGAGCAGAATGGAGAGGATTGTAGTGCAGTGGAGTGGAGTTGAATGGAGTGGAATGGAGTAGAGCGGAATGGAATGGAGTGTGGTGCAGTGGAGTGGATAGGAGTGGAGTCAATTGGTCAATTGAAGTAGAATGGAATGGAGCAGAATGGAGTGGAATGGAATGGAATGGAGTGGAATGGAATGGAATGGAATGGAATGGAGTGGATTTGAATGGAGTGCAATAAAATGGAGTAGAGTAGAGTGAAGAGGAATGGAATGGAATGGAGTGGAGTGGAATGGAGTAGAATGGAGTGGAGTGGAGTGCAGTCCAGTGGAATGGAGTGGAATGTAATGGAGTGGAGTGAAAAGAAATGGAATTGAGTGGAGTGAAGTGGAATGGAGTGGAGTGGAATGAAATGAAGTGGAGTGGAATGGAATTGTGTGGAGTGGAATTGAATTGAGTGGAATCGAGTGGAATGGAGTGGAGTTGAATGGAGTAGAGTAGGGTGGAATGAAATGGGATGGTAAGGAGTGGATTGGAGTGGAGTGGACTCGAGTGGAGTGGAATGGAATGGAATGCATTGAGGTGGATTGGAGTTGGGTGGATTTTAATGCAGTGGGATGGAATGGAATGAAATTGAATGGAATGGAAAGGAATGGTGAAATGAAATGGGAACTGAGATTGTGTCACTGCACTCTGGACTGTTTGACTAAGTGATATCCTGTCAAAATAAAAGTATGGGGTGGAATAAATTTGAATGGAATGGAATGGAATGGAATGGAATGGAGTGGAGTGGAGTGGAGTGGAGTGGATTAGAGTGTAGAGGTTTGGAGTGGAATGCAGTGGAATGGAACGACATTGAATGGAATTCAATGGAGTGGAGTAGAGTGGAGTGGAGTGGAATGGATTGTGATTGAATCTAATGGAGTGGAGTGGACAGTAGTGGAGTGGAGTGGAGTGGACAGGAATGGAGTGGAATGGAATGGAAGGGAATGGAATGGAGTGGAGTGGAGTGGAATGGAATGAAGTGTAATGGAATGGATTGGAGTGGAATGGAATGGAATGGAGTTGAGTGGAGAGGAGAGGAGTGGAATGGAGTGAAATGGAGTAGAGTGGAATGGAATGGAGTGGAGTGGAATGGAATCGAATGTAATGGAATGGATTGGAGTTGAATGGAGTGGAGTCCAGTAGAATGGAGTGGAGTGGAAAAGAATGGAATGGAATGGTGGCGACTGGAGTTGAACTGAGTGGAGTGGAGAGGAATGGAGTTGAAAGGAAAGAAATGGAATGTAGTGGAATGGATTTGACTGGAGTAGAATAGAGAAGAGTGGAATGGAATGGAATGGAGTGGAGTGGAAAGGAATGGAAAGGAATGGAGGGGATATGAGTGAAGTAGAATGGAACGGATTGGAATGAAGGGGAATGGAATAGAATGGAGTAGAGTGGAATGCAATGACATGGAATGGAGTGAAGTGGGGTGGAGTGGAGTGGAGTAGAGTGGAAAGGAGTGTTGCGGACAGGAATGCAGTGGAATGGAATTTAATGCAGAGGAATGCAGTGGAATGGAACAGAATGGAATAGAATGGACTGCATTGGAGTTTAGTGGAGTGGAATGAATCCGAGTGGAGTGGAATGGAATGGAATGAAAGAGAATGGAGTGCAGAAGAATGGATCGGAGTGGTGTGGATTGGAACGAAATGGAATGGAGTCGAGTGGAATACAGTGGAGGGGAATGCAGTGGAATGGAGTGGAATATAATTGAGTGGAGTTAAGTGGAATGGAGTGCAATGTACGGGAACGGTGGGGAATGGAATTGAATGAACTGAAATGGAATGGAATGGAATGGAGTTGAATGGAATGGAATGGAGTGGACTGGAGTGGAATCTAATTGAGTGGAATGGAATGGAGTGGGGTGTAATGGAGTGGAGTTGAGTGGATTGGAGTAAAGTGGAAAGAAATGGAGTAGAATGGAGTAGAATGGAATGGAGTGAAATTTGAAATGGAATCTGGAATGCAATGTGGAATGGAGTGCAATGTAATGTGGAATGGAATGGAATGGAAAGTGGAATGGAATGTGGAATGGGATGGAATGTGGAATGGAACATGGAATGGAATGGAATGGAATAGAATGTGGAATGGAACGTGGAAAGGAACGGAATGAAATGTGATATGGTATAGAATGGAATGCAATGTGGAATTGAATGGAATGGAATGGAATGCAAGTTGGAATGGAATATTGAATGGAATGGAAAGGAATGTGGAAAGGAATATGGAATGTGGAAATTTGAAATGGAATGTGGAATGGAACGTGGAATGGAGTGGAATGTAATGTGGAATGGAATGGAATGGAAAGTGGAACGGAATGGAATGTGGAATGGAATGGAATGCAATGTGGAAAGGAATGTGGAACGGAATGGAATGGAATAGAATGGAATGTGTAATGGAACGTGGAATGTAATGTGGAATGGAACGGGGAATGGAATGGAATGGGGAATGGAATCTGTAATGGAACGTGGAATGCAATGGAATGCGGAATGGATTGTGGAATGGAATCTGGAAATCAACGCAGAATGGACTGAAAAGGAATTTGCAATGGAACGTGGAATGGAATGGAATACAATGTGCAATCGAAAGTTGAATGGAAAGAGAAGGAATGTGGATTTGAACGTGGAATGGAAAGTGGATTGGAATGCGGAATGGAATGGAATGTGGAATGGAATGTGGAATGAAAAGTAGAAGGGAATGGAATGTGGAATGGAAAGTGGAATGGACTGTGAAATGGAATGGAATGGAATAGAATGTGGAATGGATTGAAATTGAATGTGGAATGGAAAGGAATGGAATGCAGAATGGAATGGAATGGAATATGGAATGGAATGGAATGGAATGGAATGTCGAATGGAATGTGGAAAGAAGCGGAGTGGAATGCCGAATGAAATGGAATGGAATGTGGAATGGAATGGAGAGGAATGGAATGTGGAATTGAATGTGGAATGGAATGGAATGGAATGTTCAATGGAATGTAACGGAACTTGGAATGGAATATGGAATGGAATGGAATGAAATTTGAAATGGATTCTGGAATGCAATGTGGAATGGAATGGAATGGAATGTGTCATAGTATATGGAATGGAATGGAATGGAATGAGAATGGAATGTGGAATGGAAGGGAATGGCATGTGTAATGGAATGTGGAATGGAATGGAATGTGGTATGGAATGGGGAATGGAATTGAATGGAATGTAGAATAGAATGTGGAATTAATTGTAGAATGGAATGTGGAATGGAATGGAATTGAATGTGAAATGGAATGTGGAATGGATTGGAACGGAATGTGGAATGCAATGGAAAGGAAAGTGGAATGGAACGTGGACTGGAATGGAATGGAATGAGGAATGGAATATAGAAAGGAAAGGAATGGAAAGCAGTATGAAATGGAATGGAATGTGGAATGGAATTAAATGGAATGGAATATGGAATGAAATGGAATGGAATGGAATGGAATGTGGAATGGAACGTTGAATGGAATGTAATGGAATGTGGAATGGAATGGAATGGAATGGGGAATGGAACGTGGACTGCAACGTAGAATGGAAGGGAATGTCCAATGGAACCTGGAATGCAAAGAAGAATGGAATGGAATGGAATGTGAAATGCAAAGTGGAAAGGATGGGAATGGCATGTGGAATTGAATGGAATGGAATATGTAATGCAATGCAATGGAATGGAATGAAATGTGGAACAGAATGGAATGCAATGCGGAATGGAATGCAATGGAATGTGGAGTGGAATGCAATATAATGTGGAATGGAGTTGAATGGAAAGTGAAATGGAAATAGAATTTAATGTGGAATGGTATGGAACTTAATGTGGAATGAAACGAAATTGAATGTGGAATGGAACGTGGAATGGAATGGAATGGAATGTGAAATAGAATGTAGAACAGAATGGAATGTGGAATGTAATGGAATGCAATGTGGAATGGAATGGAATGGAATGCAATATGGAATGCAATGGAATGGAGTGGAGTGGAATTTTGAATGGAGTGGAATGTGGAATGTAATGTGCAATGGAATGGAAAGGGATGTGGAATAGAATGTGAAATGGAATGGAATGGAATGTGGAATGGAATGTGGGATGGAAGGTGGAATGGAATGGAATGGAACAGAATGGAATGTGCAATGGAATGTGGAATGTAACGTTGAATGGAATGGAATGGAATGAAATGTGGAATGGAATGGAATGGAATTGAATGTGGAATGGAATGTGGAATGGAATCGAATGGAATGTGGAATGGAATTGAATGGGATGTGGAATGCAATGGAATGGAATGTAATGTGGATTGGAATGGAAACGAATGTGGAATGCAATGGAATGGAATGGAATGTGGAATGGTAGGGAATGGAATGTGGAATGGAATGGAATGGAATGTGGAATAGAATGGAATGCAATGGCGAATGGAATGGAACGGAATGTGGAATGGAATGGAATTTCACGTGGAATGGAAAGGAATGGAATGTGGAATGGAATATGGAATGGATTGGAATGGAATGGAAGGTGGAATGGCATGGAAAGAAATATGGAATCGAATGGAATGGAATATAATGTGGAATGGAAGAGAATGGAATGTGGAATGGAATGTAATGGAATGTGGAATGGAAGGGAATTTCAATGGGATGGAAAGTGGAATGGAGGGGAATGGAATGGAATGGAATGTGGAATCTAATGGAATGGAATGTGGAATAGAAGGGAATTGAATGGAATGGAATATGGAATCTAACGTCGAAAGGAATGGAGTGGTATGTGGAATGGAACAAGAAATAGAATGGAATTGAAAGTGGAATGGAATGGGATGCAATGTTTAATAGAATGAGTAATGGAAAGGTATAGAATGGAATGGAATGTGGAATGGAATGGAATGTTATGTGTAACAGAATGAGGAATGGAATAGTATAGAATGGAATGGAATGTGGAACGAAATGGAATGCAATGTGGAATGGAATTGAATGGAATGTGGAATGGAATGTTTACTGAAATGTGGAATGGAATGGAATGGAATGTGGAATGGACTAAGAAATGGAAAGTGGAATGGAATGGAATGGAACGTGAAATGGAAAGTGGAATGCAAAGTGGAATGGAACGTGGAATGGATCGTGGAATGGAATAGAATGGAACTTGGAATGGAATTGAATGGAACGTGGAATGGAATGGAATGGAAAGTGGATTCTAACGGAACGTGGAATGGTGAGGAATGGAACGTGGAATGTAATGGAATGTTGACTGGCGTGGAATGGAAAGTGGAATGGAATGTGGAATGGAATGGAATGGAATGTGGAATGGAAAGAGGAATGGAACGTTGAACGGAATGGAATGGATCATGGAATAGAACGAGGAATAGAATGTTTAATGGAATGGAATGGATCATGGAATAGAACGAGGAATGGAACGTGGAAGGGAATGGAAAGGAAAGCGGAATGGAATGGAACGTGGAATGGAATGGAGTGGAACGTGGAATGGAGTGGAATGGAACGTGGAGTGGAAGAGTTTTGAAAGTGGAATGGAGTGGGATGGAATGTGGAATGGAATGTGGAATGTAATAGAACGTAATGGAATGCAAAGTGGAATGGAATGGAAAGTGGAAAGTAAAGGGATTGAATTTGGAATGGAATGTGGAATGGAATGCAATGGAATGTGGAATGGAATGTGGAATGGAATGCAATGTGAAATGGAAATAGAATGGAATGTGAAATGGAAATAGAATGAAATGTGTAATGGAATGGAATGGAATGTGCAATGGAATGGAATGTGGACTGAAATGGAATTGAACGGAACGGAATGGAATGGAATGTGGAATGCAATGTGGAAAGCAATGGAATGAAATGGAATGGAATGTGGAAAGAAATGGGGAATGGAATCTGGAATGGAATGTGTAATGGAATGGAAGAGAATGCAACGTGGAATGGAAGGTGAAATGGAATGTGGAATGTAATGGGGAATGAAATCTGGAATGGAATGTGTAACGGAATGGAAGAGAATGCAACGTGGAATGGAAGGTGGAATGGAATGTGGAATGGAATAGATCGTCAAATGGAATGGAATGGAATGTGGAATGGAATGGAGTGGAATGTGGAATGGAATGGAATGGAATGGAAAGTGGAATGGAATGGACTGGAATGGAATGGACTGTGGAATGGAATGGAATGGAATGTGCAATAGAATGGAATGGAATGTGGAATGGAATGTGGAATAGAGTGGAATGGAATGTGGAATGGGATGTGGAAAGATTTCCAATGAAATCTGGAATGGAATGTTTAAAGGAATAGAATGGAAGGCAATGTGGAAAGGAATGGAATGGAATGGAATGTGAAATGGAACGGAATGAAATGGAATGTGGAATGCAATGGAATGGAATGTGCAACGGAATGGAATGGAATGTGGAATAGAATGGAATGGAATGTGGAATGGAATGGAATGGAATATGGATTGGAATGGAATTGAATGTGGAATGGAATGTAATGGAAAGTAAAATGTAACATGGAATGTGTAAAGGAATGGAATGGAATGTGGAATGGAATGGAATGTAATGTCAAATGGAATGGACTGGAATGGAATGTGGAATGCAATGGAATGGAATGGAATGGAATGGAATGGAATGGAATATGGAATGGATTGTGGAAAGGAATGGAATGGTATATGGAATGGAACGTGGAATTGAATGGAAGGAACATGGAATGGAATTGAATGGAACGTGGACTGGAAAGTGGAATGGAACGTGGAATGAAATGGAATGGAACGTGGAATGGAATGAGTTATGGAATGTGGAATTGAATGGAGTGGAACGTGGAATGGAATGAGGAAAGGAACGTGGAATGGAATGGAATGAAACGTGGAATGGAACATGGAATGGAAAGTGGAATGGAATGGAATGGAATGTGGAAATGAATTGATTGGGACGTGGAACGGAATGGCCTGGAATGTGGAATGCAATGGAATGGAATGTGGAACAGAATGTGGAATGGAATGTGGAATAGAATGGAATGGAATGGTATGTGGAATGGAATGGAATGGAATGTGGAATGGATTGGAATGTTCAATGGAATGGAATGGAATGGAATAGAATGTGGAATGGAATGTTTAATGGAATGGAATGGAAAGTGGAATGGAACGTGGAAAGGAATGTGGGATGGAATGTGGAAACGAACGTGGAATGGAATCGAATGTGGAATGGAATGGAATGTGGAATGGAATGGAATGGTATGTGGAATGCAATGCAATGGAATGTGGAATAGAATGCAATAGAAAGTGGATTGAAAAAGAATGGAATGGAATTGAATGTGGAATGGACTGGAATGGAATGGAATGTGGAAAGGAATGTGTAACGCAACGTGGAATAGAATGGAAGTTTATGTGGAATGGAATGTGTAATTGAATGGAGTGGAATTTGGAAGGCAATGGAATGTGGAATGCAATGTAATGGAATGGAATATGGAATGGAATGAGGAATGGAATGGAATGTGGAATGGAAAGTGGAAATGAAAGGAATGGACTGTGGAATGGTATGAAGTGGAACGTGGAATGGAATTTGGAATGTAGTGCAATGGAATGTGGAATGGAGTGTGGAACGGAATGGAAAGTAATTTGGAATAGAATGCGTTGGAATGTGGAATAGAATGTGAAATGGAATGGGATGGAAATTAATGTGGACTGGAATGTGGAATGGAAACTGGAATGAAAGTGCAATAGAATGGAATAGAATGGAATGCAGTCAAATGGAATGTGGAAAGGAATGGAATGCAATGTGAAAATTAATGGAATGGAATGTGGAATGGGGTAGAATGTGCAATGGAATGTATTGTATTGGAATGTAATGGAACGGAATGTGGAATGGAACGTGGAATGGAAAGTGGAATGGATTGGAATGGAGAGGAATGGAATGTGGAATGGAAAGTGGAATGGAATGTGGAAAGGAATAGAATGGAATGGGGAATGGAATGTGCAATGGAATGGAAGGTGATGTGGAATGGAATGTGGAATGGGATGGAATGGAATGGAATGTGGAATGGAAAGGAATGGAACGGAATTGAATGTTGAATGGAGTGGAATTGAATGTGGAATGAAATGGAATGGAAAATCGAATGGATCGTGAAATGTAATGGAATGGAATGTGGATTGGAATGTGGAACGGAGTGTGGAATGGAACGTGGAATGGAATGGAATGGAGTGGAAAAGAATGGAATGTGGAATGGAACGTGGAATGGAATGGAAAGGAATGTGGAATGGAATGTGGTATGAATTGGAATGGAATCTGGAATGAAATGGAATGGAAAATAGAATGAATCGTGGAATGGAATGGAATGGAATGTGGAATGGAATGGAATGGAATATGCAGTGGAATGGAATGGAATGTTTAATGGAATGGAAGGGAATGGAAAATGGAATGCAACGGAATGGAATGTAATGGAATTGTATGGAATGTGAAATTGAAAGTGGAATGGAATGGAATGAAATGTGCAACGGAATGTGGAAAGGAATGGAATGGAAAGTGGAATGGAATGGAAAGGAATGTGGAATGGAATGAAATGGAATGGAAGATGGAATGCAATGGAATGGAATGAAATGGAATGGAACGCGGAATGGAATGGAATTGAATGGAGAATGATATGTGGAATGGAACGTGGAGTGGAATGGAATGGAAGACAATGGAATGTGCCATGGAATGTGGAACGGAAAGTGGAAACGAATTTAATGGAATGTGGTATGCAATGCTGAATGGATTGGAATGGCATGTGGAATGGAATGAAATGGAATGGAGTGTGGAATGGAATGGAATGGAAACTGCAATGGAATGGAATGCAAATTGGAATGGAATAGAATGGATTGTGTAACGGAATGCAAAGAATGTGTAGTGGAAAGTGGAATAGAATGGAATTAAATGGAACGGAATGTGGAATGGAATGCAATGGAATGTGGAATGTAATGGAATGGAACGAGAAATGGAAATAGAAGGGAATGTGGAATGGTATGGAATGGAGTGTGGAATTGAATTGAATTGAATGTGGAATGGAACGTCGAATGGAATGGAATGGAATGTGATATAAAATGTTGAATGGAATGGTACATATAATGGATTTGAATGGGAATTCGAATTGAATGGAATGGAATGTGGAATGGAATGTGGAATGGAACATGGAATGCAATAGAATGGAACAGAATGGAATGTGGAATGGAAAGTGGAATGGAACGTGGAATGGAATGGAATGGAATGGAATATAATGGAATGTGGAATGGAATGTGGAATGGAAAGTGGAATGGAATGCTGGTGAATGCAATGTGTAATGAAATGGAACGGATTGTGGAATGGAATGCAATGGAATGTGGAATTGAATGCAATGCAATGTGGAATGGAATGGAATGGAAAGTGGAATGGAACTTGGAATGGACTGGAATACAGAATGGAACGTGGAATCGAATGGAATGGAATGGAATGCACTGTGGAATGCAATGGAACGGAAAGGAATGTGAAATGGAATGGAATGGACTGTGGAATGGATTGGAAGTAAAAGGAATGTGAAATGGAATGGAATGGAATGGCATAGAATGCAATGAGGAATGGAAATAAATGGAATGCAATGGAATGTGGAATGGAATGGAATGGAATGTGGAATGGAATGGAATTTAATGTGGAATGGAACTGAATTGAATGTGGAATGGAAAGGAATGGAATGCGAATGAAATGGAAAGGAATGGAAGTTGAAAGGAATGGAGTGAAATTTAATGTGGAATGGAATGCGATTGAATCTGGAATGGAAAGGAATGGAATGTGAATGAAATGGAAATGAATGGAAGGTGAATGGAATGGAAAGTGGAATGGAATGGACTGGAAAGTGGAATGGAATGGAATGGAAAGTGGAATGGAATGGGATGTGGAATACAGTGGAATGGAAAGGAATGGAATGTGGAATGGAATGGTATGGAACTTGGAATGGAATTTAATGTGGAATGGAACGGAATGGAATTTGGAAGGCATTGGAATGGTATAGAATATGAAATGGAATGGAATGGAATGTGGAATGGAAGGGAATGGAATGCATTGGAATGTGGAAAGCAATGGAAGGGAATGTGGAATGGAAGGGAATGGAATGGAATAGAATGAGGAATGGAATGCAATGTAATATGGAATGGAATGTGGAATGGAATTGAATGGAATGGAAAGACGAATGGAACGTTGAATGGAATGGAATGGAAAGTGGAATGGAATGGAATGGAATGTGAAATGGAATGAGGAATGCAATGAATAAGAATGGAATGGAATGTGGAATATAATGGAATCGAACATGAAATACAATGGAATGTAATGTGAAATTGAATGAGGAATGGAATGGAATGGAATGGAATATGGATTGTACTGGAATTGAATGTGGATTGTACTGGAATGGAAGGCAGAGTGGATTGTGGAATGGAAAGGAACGGAACATGGAATAGAATGTGGAATGTAATGGAATGGAATGTGGAATGGAACGTGGAATGGAATTGAATGGAACGCGGAATGGAATGGAATGTGGAATGGAATGCAATGGTAAGTGAAATGGAATGGAATGGAAGGTGGAATGGAATGGATCGTTGAATGTAGTGGAATGTAACGTGAAATGGAAATTTGAATGGAAAGGAATGGAATGTGGAATCTAATGGAGTAGAATGTGGAATGAAAAGTGGAATGGCATATGAAATGGAACGTGGAATGGAAAGTGGAATGGCATGTGGAATGGAACGTGGAATGGAATGGAATGGAATGTGAAATGGAACGAGGAAAGTAATTTAATGGAATGTGGAATGGAATGTGCAAAGCAATGGAATCGAATGTGTAATGGAAAGGAATGGAATGGAATGAGGACTGGAATGGAATGCAATGGAATAGAATGTGCAATTGAACGGAATTGAATGCAGAATGGAACGTGGAATGTAATGGAATGGAATGTGAAATAGAATGCGGAATTTAATGGAATGGAATGCAGAATAAAATGGATTGGAATGCAATGAGGAAAGGAAAGGAAATGAATGGAATGTGGAAAGGAATGGAACGGAATGGAATCGAAAGTGGAATGAAATGGAATGGAATGGAATGTGGAATGGAACGGAAGGGAAAAGAATGGAATGTCGAATGGAATGGAAGGGAATGTGGAAAGGACTGTGAAATGCTATGGAATGGAATGTGGAATGGAAAGGAGTGGATAGGAATTGATTGGAACGGAATGTCTAATTGAATGGAATTTAATGTGGAATGCAATGGAATGGAATGTGAAATGGAATGCAATGGAATGTGGAATGGAAAGTGGAATGGAATGCAATGGAATGTAGAATGAAACGGAATGAAATGTGTAGTGGAACGTGGAATGGAATGTGGAATGGAAGGTGGAATGGAATGGAATGGAAAGTGAAATGGACTAAGAAATGTAATGGAATAGAATGGAATGTAATGTGGAATGTAATAGAATTAAAGGTGTAATGGAATGTGGAATGGAATGGAATGGAATGTGGAATGGAATGGAATGGAATGTTAAATGGAAGGGAATGGAACGCGGAATGGAATGTGCAATGGAATGTGGAATGGAATGGAATGGAATGTGAAATGGTATGAGGAATGGAACATGGAATGGAATGGAATGGAACATGGAGTGGAATGTGGAATGAAACATGGAGTGGAACGTGTAATGGAAACTGGAATGGAACGTGGAATGGAATATGGAATGGAAAGTGGAGTGGAATGGAATGGAATGGAATGAGGAATAGAAAGGAATGTATTGAGAAAAGGAGTGGAAAGGAATGTAGAATCAAATGAAACGGAATGGGGAATGGAAAGGATTGGAAGGGAAAGGATTGGAATATGGAATGCAATGGAGTGGAAAGTGGAATGCAATGTGGAATGGAATGTGGAAGGGAATGGAATGGACTGTGGAATGGAATGGAAAGGAATGAAATGTGAAATAAATTGGAATGGATTGTGGAATGGAATGGTATGGAACGGAATGTGGCAAGGAATGGAATGGAATGGAATGGAATGTGGAATTAAATGGAATGAAATGTGGAATGGAACGTGGAACGGAATGGAAAGGAACGTTGAATGGAAAGGAATGGAATGTGAAATGGAATCAGGAATGGAATGGAAAAGAATTGAATGGAATGTGGAATGTAATGGGATGGAATATGCAATGGAATGAAGAATGGAATGCAATTGAATGAAGAATGGAATGGAATGGAATGTGGAATGGAATGCCGAAATGAATGGAATGGAATGTGGAATGGAATGGAATGGAATGTGGAATGTTATATTTAATGCAATTTGGAATGATCCGTAATGGAATGTGGAATGGAAAGTGGAAAGGAATGGAATGGAAGGTAGAATGGAATGGAATGCAAGGTGGAATGGAATGTATAATGGAATGGGATGGAACATGGAATGGAAAGTTGAATGGAGTGTGGAATGGAATGTGGAATGCAATGCAATGGAATGGAATGTGGAATGGAATGGAATGGAATGGAATGGAATATGGAATGGAATGGAATGTAATGCAATGGAATGAGAAACGAAGTTAAATGCAATGTGGAATGGAATGGAATGTGGAATGGAACATGGAGTAGAATGGAATGGAAAGTGGAATGGAATGTGTAATGGAATCTAATGAAATTTAGAATGGAACATGGAATGGACAGTAAAAGAAATGTGTAATGGAACGTGGAATGGAACGTGGAATGGAACGTAGAACGGAAAGTGGAATGGAACATGGAATGGAACGTGGAATGGAATGGAATGCAAATTGGAATGCAATCTGCAATGGAATGGAATGGAGTTCGCAACGAAATGTGGAATGGAATGGAATGGAATGGAATTTGCAATGGAATGTGGAAAGGAATGGAATGGAATGTGGAATGCAACTCAAACGAATGTGAAATGGAATGGATTGGAAGGTACAAAGGAGGAATGGAATGGAATGGATTGGAAAGTAGAATGAAGGAAAGGAATGGAAAGGAAAGTGGAGTGGAATGAAAGTGAATGGAAAGTGGAATGGAATGTTCAATGGAATGGAATGAAATATGGAATGGAATCTGAAATGGAATGGAATGGAATGAGGAATGGAATGTGTAATTGAAGGTAATGGAATGCAATTGAATGGAATGGAATATAATGTGCAATGTAATGGAGAGGATTGTGGAATGGAATTTGGAATGGAATGGAATGGAAAGTGGAAGATAATATGTAATGGAATGGAATGGAATAGGGATTGGAATGGAAAGGAATATGGAATACAATGTGGAATGGAATGGATTGACGAATGGAATGTGGAATGGAATGGAATGTGGAAAAAAATGTTTAATGGAATGGAATGGAATGTGGAATGGAATGGAATGGAATGGTATGTGGAATCGAATGGATTGGAATGTGGACTGGAATGGAATAGAATTTGAAATGGAATGGAATGGAATATGGAATGGAATGGAATGGAATGTGGAATGGAACGTGGAGTGGAATGGAAGGTAATGTGGAATGGAGTATGAAATGGAATGGAATGAAATGGAAAGAAAAGGAAGGGAATGGAATGTGGAATGGAATGGAATGGAATGTGGAATGGAATGTGATGGAATGTGGAATGGAATGTGAAATGGAAAGTGGAATGGAAGGTAATGAATGTGGAATGGAATGTGTAACGTAATGGAATTGAAAGTGTAATGGAATGGAATGGAATGGAATGTGGACTTGAATGGATTGGAATGGAATGAAGTGTGGAATGGAATGGAATTGAATGTGGAATAGAACGTGGAATGGAATGGAAAGGAATGTAAAATAGAATGTGATATGCAATGGAATAGAACGTGAAATGCCACGGAATGGAATGTGGAATGGAATGGAATGGAATGGAATGTGGAATGCAATGGAATTGAATGGAATGGAATGTGGAATGGAATGGAATGGAATGTGAAATGGAATGGAATGGAATGTGGAATGGAATGTGGAATGGAATGGAATGGAACAGAATGGAATGTTGAATGGAATGTGGAATGGAACTTGGAATGAAATGGAGTGGAATGGAATGGAAAATTTAATTGAATGGAGTGGAATGGAATGTGGAATGGAATTTGGATAGGAATGGAATGTGGAATGGAATGGAATGTAATGTCGAATAGAATGCGGAATGGAATGGAATGGAATGCAGTGTGGAATGGAATGGAACGGAATGGATTGTGGAATGCAATTGAATGGAATGTGGAATGAAATGGAAAGGAATGTGGGATGGAATTGAACGGAATATGGAATGGAATATGTAATGGAATGGAATGGAATGTGGAAAGTAACCTGAAATGGAATGGAAAGGAAGGTGGAATGGAATGAGGAATGTGGAATGGAATGGAATGGAATGTGGAATGGAATGGAATGGAATGTGGAATGTAATGGAATGGAATATGGAATGCAATGGAATGGAACGAGCAATGTAATGGAATGGAATGTGGAATGGAATGGAATGGAATGTGTAATGCAGTGGAATGTAACGTGGAATGGAATGGAATGGAATGTGGAAAGGAAAGGAACGGAATTTGGAATGGAAGGGTATTGAATTGAATGGAATGTGGAATAGAATGGAATGGAATGTGCAATGGAATGGAATGGAATGGATTGTGGAATGGAATGTGGAATGGAATATGGAATGGAATGAAATACCTAAAGGAATTGAAAGCAAAGAGGAATGGAATGTGGAAGCGAATGTGGAAAGGAATGCAATGTGGAATGGAATTGAATGGAATGTGGAACGGAATGTGGAACGGAATTTGGAATGGAATGGAATGGGCAATGGAATGCAATGGAATGGAATGTGGAATATAATGGAATGGAATGGAATAGAATTTGAAATGGAATGGAATGAAATTTGGAATGGAATGCGGAATGGATCGTACAATGACACGTAGAATGGAAAGTGGAGTGGAACGTGGAATGGAACTTGGAAATGAATGTGGAATTGAATGTGGAATGGAATGGAAGGGAATGCGGAATGTAAGGGAATGGAATGTGGAATTGAAGGAAATAGAATGCGATGCAATGTCGAATGGAATGGAGTTGAATGGATTGTGGAATGGTATGTGGAATGGAAAGAAACGGACTGTGGAGTGGAATGGAATCTAATATGGAATGGAACGTGCAATGGAATGGAATGGAATGTAGAATGGAAAGTGGAAAGGAACGGAATGGAAAGTGGAAGGGAATGGAACGGAATGTGGAATGGAATGGAATAGAAGGAGAAATGGAATGGAATGAAATCTGGAATGGAATGGAAACAATAATGGAATGGAATGGAATGTGGAATGCAATGGAATGGAATGTGGAATGGAATGGAATTGAACGTGCAATGGAACTTGGCATGAAAAGTGGAATGGAATGTGCAATGGAGTGGAATGTGGAATGGAATGGAATGGAATCCGGAATGTAACGTGCAATGGAATGGAATGGAATGGAATGGAATGGAATGGAATGGAATGTGGAATGGAAAGTGGAATGGAATGGAATGGAATGGAAAGGAATGTAATGCAATGGAATGTGGAATAGAATGTAATGGAATGTGGATTGGAATGTGGAATGGTACGGAATGGAATGGAATGTGGAATGGAATTTTGAAAGGAATGGAAATGAATGGAATGGAATTTGAAATGAAATGTGGAATGGAATGGAATGGAAAGTGGAATGAAATGGAATGGAATGGAATGTGAAATGGAATGTGTAATGGAATGGAATGTGAAATGGAATGTGTAATGGAATGCAATGGAACGTGGAATGGATCGTGGAATGCTTCGTGGAATGGAATGGAATGGAATGGAAAGGAATTTGGAATGGAATGGAATGGAATGGAATGTGGAATGGAACGGAATGGAATGCGGAATGGCACATAAAATGTGATGGAATGAAAGGAGAATGGAACGTCGAATGGAACGTCAAATGAATCGTGAAATATATTGTGGCGTGGAATGGAATTGAACGTGGAATGGAACGTGCAATGGAACGCGGGATGGAAGGTCGAAAGGAATGGAATGCAATGTGGAATGGAATGGAATGTGGAATATAAAGGAATGGAATGTTAAAAGGAATGTGGAATGCAGTGGAATTTGGAATGGTGTGTGCAATGGAATGTAATCGAATGTGGAATGGAATGGAATGGAATGGAATGTGGAATGGAATGTGCAATGGAATGGAATGGAATGGAAAGTGGAATGGAATGGAATGGAATGTGGAATGGAACACAATGGAATGTGGAATGGAATGGAAACGAATTTGAATGCACTCTGGAATGGAATGGAATGGAATATGGACTGTATTGTGGAATGGAATGGAGTGGAATGGATTGTGAAATGGAACGTGGAATGGAATGGAATGGAATGTGGAATGGAATGCTTTGGAATGTAGAGTGGAATGCAATGGAATCGAATGGAAATTGAAATGGAATGGAATGGAATGTGGAATGGAATGGAATGAAACGTGAAATTGAATATGGAATTGAATGGAATGGAATGTGGAATGGTATATGAAATGCAATGGAATGTAAAGTGGAATGGAATGTGGAATGGAATGGAATGGAACATTGAATGAAATGTGGAATGGAATGGAATGGAATGTGGAAAGCAATGCGGAATGGAAAGGAATGGAATGTGGAAAGGAATGTGGAATGGATTGGAATGGAATGTGGAATGGAACATGCAAAGGAACGTGGAATGGAACGGTGAATGGAATGCGGAATGGAATGGAATGGAATGGAATGGAATGTGGAATGCAATGGAATCGAATGGAATGTGGAATGTGGAATGAAATGTGGAATGAAACGTCGAATAGAAAGGATCGGAATGGAATGTGGGTTGCAAGGCAATGGAATGTAAATTGGAATAGAATGCAACGTAATGGAATATGGAAAGGAACTGAATGCAATGGAATGGAATGTGGAATGGAATGGAATTGAACGTGGAATGGAATGGAATGGAATGTGGAATGGAACGTGGAATGGAATGGAATGGAATGTGGAATGGAAAGCAATGCAACGTGAAACGCAATGGAATGGAAATTGGAATGGAATGGAACGGAACATGGAATGCAATGGAACGGAAAGTGGAATGTGATGGAATTGAAAGAGGAATGCAATGGAATGGAATATGGAATAGAATGGAAGGGAATGGAATGTTGAATGGAATGTGGAATGGACTGACATGCAATGCGGAATGGAATGGAATTGAATGTGGAATGGAGTGGAAAGGAATGTGGAATCTAATGTGGAATGCAATGGAATGGAATGGAATGGAATGTTGAATGGAATGGAATGGAACTTGGAATGGAATGTGCAATATAACGTGGAATGGAACGTGAAATGGAACGTGTAATGGAATGCGGAATGGAAAGGAATGGAACGTGGAATGAAATGTGGAATGGAATGGAATGGAATAGAATGGAATGGAATGGAATGAAATTTGAAATGGAATGGAATGGAATGTGGAATGGAATGGAAATTAATGTGGAATGGAATGCAATGTGGAATGGAATAGAATGGAATGTGTAACGGAACGTGGATTGGAATTGAATGTGGAATGGAATGGAATGGAATGAAATACGGATTGGTATGGAATGTGGAATGGATTGGAATGGAATGTGGAATGGAATGGAATGGAATGTGGAATGGAATGGAATGGAATGTGAACTGCAATGGAATGTAATGTGGAAAGGAATGTAATGCAATTTGGAATGGAATGTGCAATGGAATGTAAAGGATTGTGGAATGGAATGGAATGTGCAATTGAATGTAAAGGATTGTGGAATGGAATGGAATGTGGAATGGAATGTGAATGGAATTGAATGGAATGTGGATGGAATGGAAAGTAATGTGGAATGGCATGGAATGGAATGTGGAATGGAACGTGGAATGAAATGGAAAGGAATATGGAATGGAATGTGGACTGGAAAGAAATGGAATGTGGAATTGAATATGGAATGGACAGGAATGGAATGTGGAATGCAATGAAATGGAATGTGGAATGGAATGCAATGGAATGTGGAATGGAATGTGGAACGGAATGGAGTGGTATGTGGAATGGAATGTGGAATGCGTGGAATGGAATGTGGAATGGAATGGAATGGAATGGTAATGCAAAGTGGAATGCAATTTAATGGAAACTGGAATGGAACGTGGAATGGGATGGAATTGAATGTGGAATGGGATGGAATGTAATTTTCAATGGAATGTGGAATGGAATGGAATGGATTGCAGAATGGAATGTGGAATGAAATAGAATGGAATGTGCAATGGAATGTGGAATGGAATGGAATGGAATGTGGAATGGTATGTGGAATTCAAAGTGGAATGGAATATAATGGGATGTGTAATGGAATGTAATGGAAAGTGGAATGGAATGGAATGGAATGTGTAATGGAATTGAATGGAATGTGGAATGGAACTTGGAATGGAATGCAATGGAACATGTAATGGAATGGAATGAAAGGTGAAATGGAATGGAACTTGGAATGCAATGGAACGGAACGTGAAATGGAATGGAATGGAATTGAATGTGGAATGTCATGGAATGGAATGTGGAATTCAATGGAATAGAATGTGGAATGGAATGACATGGAATATGGAATGGAATGGAGTGGAATGTGGAATGGAATGTGGAATGAAATGGAATGGAATATTGATCTAATTTAATGGAATGTGGAATTAATTGGAAAGGAATGTGTAATGGAATGTGGAATGGAATGAAATGGAATGTGGAATGGAATGAAATGGAGTGTGGAATGGAATGTCTAATGCTTGGAATGGAATGTGGAATGGAATGGAATGGAATCTGGAATGCAATGTGAAATGGAAGTGGAGTGCAATGTAATGTAAAGTGGAATGGTATGTGGAATGAGATGGAATGGATTGTGTAATGAAACGTGAAATGGAATGTAATGGAATGCAGAATGGAATGTGGAATGGAATGGTATGGAATGTGGAATTGTTTGGAATGGAATATGGAATGGAATGTGGAATGCAATGGAATGGTATGTGGAATGGTATGCGGAATGGAACTTGGAATGGAATGGAATAGAAGGTGGAATGGAATAGAATGAAAATTTGAATGGAATGTGGAATGGAATGGAATGGAATGCATTGTGGAATGGAATGGAATGGAAAGGAATGCAATGTGGAATGGAATGGAATGCAATGGAATGGAATGGAATGGAATGCAATGTGGAATGGAATGGAATGGAATGTGGAATGTAATGGAATCCAATGTGGAATGGAATGGAATGGAACGTGGAATGGAATGGAATGTGGAATGGAATGGAATGGAATGTGGAATGGAAGGAAATGGAAGTGAATGGAATGTGGAATGGAATTGAATGAAATGTGTAATGGAAGAGAATGGAATGGAATGATATGTGTAATGGAACGGAATGGAATATGGAATGGAATGTGGAAATGAATGGAATGGTAAGTGGAATAGAACGTGGAACATAATGTAATAACACGTTGAATGGAATGGAAAGGAATGTGTAATGGAATTAGGAATGGAACGTGGAATAGTATGGAGTGGAATGTGGAATGGAATGGAAAGGAATGGAATGTGGAATGGAAGGGAATGGAATGTGGAATGGAATGGAATGCAATGAGGAATGGAATGGAATGAGGAAAGGAATGGAATGGAATGGAATGTGAAATGGAATGGAATGAAATGGAATACAATGTGGAGTGGAATAGATTGGAATAGAATGGAATGTGGAATGGAATTGTATGCAATGTGGAATGGAATGGAAAGGAATGTGGAAAGGAATGTGGAATGGAATAGAATGGAATGTGGAAAGGAACGTAATGAAATTTGGAAAATAATGTGGAATGGAATGGAATGGAATGTGGAATGGAATGGAAAGGAATGTGGAATGGAATGGAATGTGCAATGGAAGTTAATGGAATGTGGAAAAGAATGGATTGCAACGTGGAATGGAATGTAATGTCGAAGGGAATATAATGTAATGGAATATCAAAAGAAGTGGAGAGGAATGTGGAATGGAATGTGTAAAGGAATGGAATGGAATTTGGAATGGAATGGAATGGAATGTGGAATGGAATGGAATGGAATATGGAATTGAATGGAATGGAAAGGAATGTGGCATGCAATGGAAAGAATTGGAATGAAATGAGGAACGGAATGGAATGCAATGTGGAATGGAATGGAATGGAAGGAGGAGTGGAATGGTATGGAATTTGGAATGGAATGGAGTGGAATGGGGAATGGAATGTGGAATTGAATGGATTGGAATGCAATGGATTGTGGAATGCAATTTGGAATGGAATGTGGAATGGAATGTGGAATTCAATGGAATGGACTGTGAAATGGAATGGAGTGGAATTGAATTTGAAAAGGAATGTAATGTAAAGTGGAATGGAAAGTGGAATGGAATATGCAATGGAATGAAATGTAATTGAATGGATTGTGGAATGGAATAGAATGGAATATGGAATGCAATAGAATGGAATGGAATGTGAAATGGAAAGGAATGGAATTTGAAATGGAATTGGAAGGTATGTGGAAAGGAATGGAATGGAACGTGGAATTGAATGTGAAATGGAATGGAATGGAACGTGGAATGGTATATGAAATGCAATGGAATGAAATGTGGAATGGAACGTGGAATGGAACGTCTAATGGAAGGAGGAATGAAACGCGGAATGTAATTTGGATTGTAATGTGGAATGGAATGTGGGATGGAATGGAATGGAATGTGTAATGGAACGTGGAATGGAATGGAATGGAACGTGGAGTGGAACGTGGAATGGAATGTGGAATGGAACGTGGAATGGAACTTTGAAAGGAATGTGGAAAGGAATGTGGAATGGAATGTAGAATGGAATGGAATGGAATGTGGAAGGGAATGGAATTGAATCTGGAATGCAAAGGAATGTAAAGTGGAAAGGAATGTGGAATGGAATGGAATGGAATGTGGAATGCAACGGAACAGAATGGAATGTGGAATGGAATGGAATAGAATGTGGAATGGAATGTGAAATGGAATGGAATGGAATGTGGAATGGAATGTGGAATCGAATGGAATGCATTGGAATGCGGACTGGAATTGAATGGCATGGAATGTACTGTGGAATGTAATGGAATGGGATGGAATTTGGAATGGAACGTGGAATGGAATGAAATTTGGAATGCAATGGAATGGAATGGAATACGGAATGGAACGGAATGTGGAATGGAAAGGAGTGGAATGTGGAATGGAATGGAATGGAATGTGAACTGCAATGGAATGGAACGGTATTTTGAATGGAATGTGGAATGTAATATGGAATGTAATGGAAAGTATTGTGCAATGGAATGGAATGGAATGTGGAATGGAATGTGGAATGCAATTGAATGGAATACGGAATGGAATGGAAAGGAATATGGAATGGAATGGAATGGAATGTGGAATGGAACATTCCACTCCACATTCCATTCCACATTCCATTCAACCTTCCATTCCTTTCCATTCCACGTTCAATTCCACTTTCCATTCCACATTCCATTCCATGTTCCATTCCACATTCCATTGCATTCCATTCCACATTCCATTGCATTCCATGCCACGTTCCATTCCAAGTTCCATTCCACTCCATTCCATGTTCCTTTTCACATTCCATTCCACTTTCCATTCCAAACCACCCTACGTTCCATTCCATTCCATTCCACATTCCTTTCCATTCAATTCCACATTCAATTCAACATGCCTTTCCACATTCCATTCCATGCCTTTCTATTCCACTTTCCATTCCATTCCATTCCATTCCACATTCCATTCCATTATATTTTGCATTCCATTCCATTCCATTCCAAATTCCACTGCATTCCATTCCATTCGACATTCCATTCCATTCCATTCCACATTCCAAAGCATTCCATTCCATTGCACATTCCATACCATTCAATTCCACATTTAATTCTGTTCCATTTCACATTCCATTCCATGCTCCATTCCACGTTGCATTCCACGTTCTATTCCATGTTCCATTCCGCACTTCATTCCTTTCCATTGCACATTCCATTCCATTCCATTACACAGCCCATTCCATTCCATTCCACATTTCATTAAGTGTTCCATTCCATTCCATTCCATGTTCCATTACACGTTCCATTCCACATACCATTACATTCCATTCCACATTCCATTCCACGTTCCATTCCACGTTACATTCCACTTTCCATTCCACTTTCCATTCCATATTCAATTCCGCAATCCATTCCATTCCATTCCACCTTCCATTCCACACTCCATTCCACATTCCATTCCACATTCCATTACATTCCATTCCACATTCCATTCCACATTCCATTGAACATTCCATTCCACATTCCATTCCATTCCATTACATTCCACATTCCATTCCACATAGTGTTCCATTCCAGTACACATTCCATTCCACATTCCATTCCATTCCATTTAAATATTCCATTCCATTCCACATTCCATTCCATTCCACATTCCATTCCATTCCATTCCACATTCCATTCCACATTCCATTCCATTCCATTCCATCTTCCATTCCACGCTCCATTCCACATTCCTTTGCACATTCCATTCTTCATTGCATTCCATTCAACTCCAAATTCCATTCCAAATTGCAATTCATTGCATTCCACATTTCATTCCACATTCCATTCCGTTGCATTCCACATTCCATTCCACGTTCCATTCCATTCCACGTTCCTTTCCATTCCTTTGCAAATTGAATTGCACATTCCATTCCATTCCATTCCCCACTCCATTCCACATTCGATTCCATTCCATTCCACCTTCCATTGCACGTTCCTTTCCACATTCCATTCCACGTTCCATTCCACGTTTCATTCCATTCCATTCCACTTTCCATTCTACATTCCATTCCACTTTCCATTCCACATTTCATTCCTTTCTATTCAACGTTCCTTTACACAATCCATTCCACATTCTGACACATTCTATTCCACATTCCATTCAGCATTCCATTCCACATTCCATTCTTTTCCATTCCACACTCCATTGCACATTCCATTCCATTCCACATTTCATTCCACATTCCATCCCGCATTCCATATCATTCCATTCCGCATTCCATTCCACATTCCACTCCATTCCATTCTGCGTTCCACTCCACATTCCATGCCACATTCCATTAAATTGAATTCCACATTCCGTTCCACATTCAATTCCACATTCTATTCCACATTCCATTGCATTCCATTCCACTTTCCATTCCACGTTCCATTCCGCATTTCATTCCACATTCCACTCCACATTCCATTCCATTCCATTCCACGTTACATTCCACGTTCCATTCCATTCCATTCCATTCCATGTTCCATTCCTTTCCATTCCCCTTTCCATTCCACATTCCATTTCACATTCCATTCTATTCCATTCAATTCCATTCCACCTTCTATTCCATTCCATTCCACATTCCATACCACGTTCCATTCCATTCCATTCCAAGTTGCATTCCACTTTCCATCAGTCATTCCATTGCACTTTCCGTTTCATTCCATTCCACGTTCCATTCCATATTCCATTCCATTCCATTTCACATTCCATTCCATTCCTTTCCACTTTCCATTCCGTTCCATTCCACATTGAATTACATTCCATTATACTATACATTCCACTTTCCTTAACACGTTCCATTCTACTTTCCTTTCAACGTTCCATTCCATTCCATTCCACGTTCCATTCCACTCCATTCCAAGATCCATTTCATTCCATTCCACGTTCCATTCCTCATTCCATTTCATATTCCATTCCACCTTCCATTCCATTCCATTCCATTGCATTCCATATTCCATTCCATTATATTCCACTTCCCAATCGATTCAATTCCGCATTCCATTCCATTCCATTTCATTCCTTTTGACATTCCATTGCATTCCATTACATTCCATTCCACCTTCCATTCCAATCCATTACGTTCCATTTCACATTCCATAAAATTGCATTCCATTCCGCCTTCCATTCCTTTCGATTCCACATTCCATTCTATTTCATTCCACATTCCTTTCAATTCCATTCCATTCCATTACATTCCACTTTCCATTACACATTCCATTACACATTCCATTCCATTGCTTTCCATATTCCATTCCATTCCTTTCCATTTCACATTCCATTTCACGTTCCATTTCATGTTCCATTCCACGTTCCATTCCACGTTCCATTCCATTCCATTCCATATTCCACTCCATTCCCTTCAATTCCATTCCGGATTTCATTCTATTCCAATCCACTTTCTATTCCACATTCCATTCCTTTCCATTCCACATTTTATGTCACATTCCATTCCACGCTCCATTCCCTTCCATTCCACGCTCCATTACACATTTCATTCCTGATTAAATTCCACATTGTGTTCCACATTCCATTGCATTCCATTCCACGTTTCATTTCACCTTCCATTCCATTCCATCCCAGGTTCCATTCCACATTCCATTCCACATTCCATTCCATGCTCCATTCCACATTCCATTCCACGTTCCATTCCACCTTCAACAGCAAGTTTCATTCCACGTTTCAATCCATTTCATTCCACGATCTATTCGACATTCCATTCCATTCCATTCCACTTTCCATTCCACATTCCCTTCCACATTCCATTCCACATTCCATTCCGTTACATTCCACGTTCCATTCGACATTCCATTCCATTCAAATCCACTTTCCTTCCACATTCTATTCCACATACCATTCCTCATTCCATTCCGATCCATTCCACATTCCATTCCACATTCCATTCTACATTCCGTTACATTCCATTCCACATTCCATTCCATTCCACTCCACATTCCATTCCACTTTGTATTCCATTCCATTCCACATTCCATTCGACATTGCATTCCATTCCAGTCCATATTCCATTCCACATTCCATTCCATTCCATTACACATTCCATTCCACATTTCATTCTACATCCCATTGAATTCCATTCCACATTCCATTCCACAATCCATTCCGTTCCATTCCACGTTCCATTCCAGATTCCATTCCACATTCCATTCCAGATCCCATTCCAAAATCCATTCCATTCCATTCTAAGTTCCATTCGACTTTCCAATGCATTACATTCCACTTTCCATTCCACATTCCATTGCACATTCCATTCCCCATTCCTTTCCGTTCCATTCCACATTGCATTCCACATTCCATTCTTCATTACATTGCTCGTTCCATTCCATTAAATTCCACGTTCCATTCCACAACCCATTCCATACCATTCCACTTTCCTTTCCACATTCCATTCCACATTCCATTCCACATTCACTTCCGATCCATTCCACATTCCATTCCACAGTCCATTCCACAATCCATTCCACATTCCATTCCATTCTATTACAGTACATTTCACGTCCCATTCCACTTTCCATTTCATTCCATTCCACGTTCAATTCCACGTTCCATTGACCATTCCATTCGACGTTCCATTCCACGTTCGATACCACGTTCCACTCCATTCCATTCTACTTTCCATTCCACTTTCCATTCGATTCAATTCCACTTTCCATTCCACTTTCCATTTCATTCCATTCTACTTTCCATTGCACTTTCCATTCCACATTCTATTCCACATTCCATTCCACATTGCATTCCATTCCATTCCACATTCCATTCCATTCTCTTCCAAATTCCATTAGATTCCCTTCCATTGCATGCCTCTTTCAATTCCATTCCATTCCATTCCATTCCATTCCGTTCCGCATTTCATTCCGTTGGATTCCGCATTCCATTCCATTCCATTACATTCCATTTCACATTCCACTTCATTTCATTCCATTCCACATTCCGTTCCATTCTATTCCCCATTCCATTCCATTCCATTTCACATTACATTCCACATTCCATTCCGCATTGTTTTCCACATTCCATTCCATGTTCCATTCCTCGTTTCATTCCTTTCCATTCCACATTCCATTCCATTCCATTCCACATTCCATTTCATTCCACTCCACATTCCTTTCCACATTCCATTCCATTCCATTCCACCTTCCATTCCACCTTCAATTCCACATTCCATTCCACGTTGTATTCCACATTCCACTCCATATTCCATTGCACATTCCATTCCATTCCACGTTCAATTCCACATTCCATTCCAGTTTCAATTCCACGTTCCATTCCACATTATATACCATTCCTTTCCATTCCATTCCGGATTCCTATCCGTTCTATTCCGCCTTCTATTCTGCCTTCCATTCCATTCTATTCCACATTCTATTCCACATTCCATTGCATTCCATTCCACCTTCCATTCCTTTCCTTTCCACATTCCATTCCTTTCCATTCCAAATTACATTGCACATTCTATTCCACGTCCCATTCCACATTCTATTCCACATTACATTGCATTCTATTCCACGTTCCATTCAACGTTCTATTCCTCATTCCATTATGCATTCCATTCCACGTTCCATTCCATTCCATTCCACGATCCATTCCACAATCCTGTCCATTCCATTCCAGATTCCATACCATTCCATTCTATACCATTCAACATTCCATTCCATTCCATACCACATTCTATTCCACATTCCAATCTTTTCCATTCTCATTCCTTTCCATTCCATTCCACATTCCATTCCAAGTTCCATTCCACATTCCATTCCACCTTCCATTCCACGTTCCGTTTCGCATTGCATTCCATTCCATTTCGCATTCCAATCCATTCCATTAAAAATTCTATTCCACATTTCATTCCATTCCATTCCACATTCCATTCCACATTACATTACATTCCATTCCGCATTCCACTGCATTCCATTCCACATTGCATTCCTTTCCATTACACGTTACATTGCACATTGCCTTCCACGTTCCAATCAACGTTCCATTCCACACCATTCCAAATTCCAGTTCATTCCATTCCACATTCCATTCCACATTCCATTCCACATTCCTTTCCATTCCGTTACACATTACATTCCATTCCATTCCACGTTCCATTCCACGTTCCATTCCAAATTCCCTTCCACATTCCATTCCGCGTTCCATTCCACATTCCAATCCATACCATTCCACATTCCATTCCGTTGCATTCCACGTTCCATTCCACATTCCATTCCACATTCCATTCCACGTTTAATTCCGTTCCATTCCACATTTCATTCCACATTCCTTTCCACATTCCTTTCCACATTCCCTTCCACATTCCATACCACGTTCCATTCCAGTGTCCGTTAAATTCCATTCCACATTCCACTCCATTCCATTCAACATTCCATTCCATTCCAATCCACATTTCTTTCCACATTTCATTCCATTCCTTTGCACATTCCATTCCACATTCCATTGCAAATTCCATTCCATCCAATTCCACATTCCATTCCTTTCCATTCCATTCAATTCTACGTTCCATTCCACATTCCATTCCATTCCATTCCACGTTCCATTCCACACTCAATTCCACATTCCTTTCCATATTCCATTCCGTTCCATTCCACACTTGATTCCACAGTATATCCTATGTTCATTTCCACATTCCATTCCACTTTCCATTAGACGTTATATTCCACGTTCAATTCCATTGCATTTCACTTTCCATTCCACATTCCATTACAAGTTCCATTCCACATACCGTTCCACTTTCCATTCCATTCCATTCCACGTTCCATTCCATATTCCATTGCATTCCATTCCAAGTTCTATTCCACACTCCATTCCACATTCCGTTCCACATTCTATTCCGTGCTATTCCACATTCCATTCCACAACCCATCCTACATTGCAATCCACTTTGCATTCCACATTCCATTAAATTCCTTGCCACATTCCATTCCACATTCCATCCCATTCCATTCTACACTCCGTTCCACATTCCATTGCCCATTCAATTCCATTCCATTCCACATTCCATTCCACATTCCATTCCACTTTCCATTCCACGTTCCATTCAATTTCATTCCATGTTCGATTCCACATTCCATTCCATTCCATTAAATATTCCATTCCACTTTCCATTGCACATTCCATTCCACATTTCATTCTGTTCCATTCCGCATTCCATTCCATATTCCTTTCCATTCCGTTCCACATTCCCTTCTATTACACTCCATTCCATTCCATTCCACATTCCATTCCATTCCATTCCACATTCCATTCCATTATATTCCACATTCCATTCCATATTCCATTCTACATTCCATTCCACTCATATCTATTCCGTATTCCATCACATTACATTCCACATTCCATTCCTTTCCATTCCACATTCCATTCCACTCCATTCCAGTTTACAATATGCGTTCAATTCCACTTTCCATTCCATTCCAATACACGTTACATTCCACATACCATTGCATTCCATTCCACTTTAGTTTCCACATTCCATTCCATGTTATATTACTTTCCATTCCACATTCCATTCCACATTCCATTCGACATTCTGTTCCGTTCCATTCCACATTGCATTACATTTCATTACTCACTCCATTCCACATTCCATTCCGTTCCATTCCACATTCCATTCTACATTACATTCCACATTCCACTCCATTCCATTCCACATTCCATTAAACATTCCATTCCACATTGCACTCCATTCCGTTCCACATTCCGTTACACGTTGCATTCCATTCTATTCCACTTTCCATTTCACGATACATTCAACATTCCATTTCTCATTCGATTCCACTGTCCATTCCAGATTCCTTTCCACATTCCAATTGATATTCCATTCCATTCCATTTCACATTCCATTCGACATTCCTTCCATTGCATTCCACATTCCATTCCACATTTTCTGGCACATTCCATTCTGTTCCATTCCACATTCCATTCCACAGTCCATTCCACGGTCCATTCCATTCCATCCCACATTCCATTCCACTTTCCGTTCCATTCTATTTCACGTTGCATTCCACATTCCATTCCACGTTCTATTCCACATTCCATTCCATTCCATTCCATATTCCATACCATTCCATACCATTCCATTCCACCGTCCATTCCATTCCATTCCACTTTTGATTCCACATTCAATTGCAAATTCCATTCTGTTCCATTTCACATTCCATTCCGCACTCCATTCCACCTTCCATTCCACATACCATTCCATTCCATTCCATATTCCATTCCACATTCCATTCCACATTCCATTCCGTTCCATTCCACATTCCGTTGCATTCCATTCCAGATTCCTTTCCACATTCCATTTCATTCCTTTCCACATTCCATTCCATTTAATTCCACATTCCATTCCACATTCTCTTCCACATTCCATTCAATTACACATTCCAATCCTCAGTCCGTTCTAGATTCCCTTCCACATTCCATTCCATGTTCCATTCTCATTCCATTGCATTTCATTTCACATTCTATTCCACAATCTGTTGCATTCCAATTCACATGCCATTCCACATTCCTTTAAATTCCATTCCATTCCATTCCAAATTCCATTCCACATTCCATTCCATGTTCCATTCCAATGTCCTTTACATTCCTTTCCACAATCCATTCCATTCCATTCCACATTGCATTCCATTCCAATAAACATTTCATTCCATTCCATTGCACATTCCATTCCATATTCCATTCCACATTCCATTCCACATTCCATTCCATTGCATTCCATTCAATTCCACTATCCATTCCACATTCCATTCCATTCCATTCCAACTTCCATTCCACACTCAATTCCACATTCCTTTCCATATTCCATTCCGTTCCATTCAACACTTGATTCCACATTCTATCCTATGTTCAATTCCACATTCCATTCCACGTTCCATTAGACGTTATATTCCACGATCAATTCCATTGCATTTCACTTTCTATTCCACATTCCATTCCATTCCATTTCAAGTTCCATTCGACATACCATTCCACTTTCCATTCAATTCCATTCCACGTTCCATTCCACTTTGCATTCTATTCCATTCCACGTTCCATTCCACAACCCATACTACATTGCAATCCACTTTCCATTCCACATTCCATTAAATTTCCTTCCACATTCCATTCCACATTCCATTCCACGTTCCGTTCGATTCCATTCCATGTTCAATTCCACATTCCATTCCATTCCATTAAACTTTCAATTCCACATTGCATTGCACATTCCATTCCACATTCCATTCTGTTTCATTCCACATTCCATTCAATATTCCATTCCATTCCGTTACACATTCCTTTCTATTACGCTCCACATTTCATTCCACATTCCCTTTCATTCCATTCCACATTCTGTTCCTAGTTTCATTCCATTCACATCCACGTTCCATTCCAAGTTTCATTCCACATTCCATTCCACATTCCATTCCCTACCATTTCGCATTCCATTCCACATTCCATTCCACATTCCAATCCATTCCATACCACATTCCATTAAACATTCCATTCCATACCATTCCGCATTCCATTCTCATTCCATTGCATTACATTCCACATTCCTTTCCACATTCCATTCCATTCCATTTCACATTTCATACCACATTCCATTCCATTGTATTCCACATTCCATTCCACTTTCCATTCCATGTTCCACTCCACCTTCCATTCCACATTCCATTCCATTCCATTCCATTCCACGTTCCATACCATTCCATTCGACATTTCTTTTCATTCTGATCCACATTCCATTACTCATTCCGTTCCACATTCTATTTCACTTACCATTCCATTCCATTACACATTCCATTCCATTTCATTCCACCTTCCGTTCCATTCCATTCCACATTCCTTTACAAATTCCATTCCACATTCCATTACACTCCATTCTATTCCAGATTCCATTCCATTCCATTGCGCAATCCATTCCCCATTCCATTCCACATTCCATTCCAAGTTCCATTCCATTGCATTCCACATTCTAATCCATTCCATTCCTCATTCCTTTCCATTCAATTGCACATTCCATTCCATTCCATTCCTTTCCACATTCCATTCCATTGCATTCTGCCTTCCATTCCATTCTATTCGATTCCAATCCACTTTCCACTCCATTCATTTCCATTCCATATTCCATTCCATTATATTCCACATTCCATTCCATTGCATTGCACATTCCATTCCATGTTCAATTCCACGATGCACTCCTTGTTCCATTCCACGACACATTTCACGTTCCATTCCTTTCCATTAAACATTCCATTCCATTCCATACCACATTGCATTCCATTCCATTACACATTCCATTCCATTCCATTCCACATTACATTCCATTCCACATTCCATTCCATTTCACTCTACTTTCCATTCCACGTTCCATTTCACATTCCATTCCACATTGCATTCCAAGTTCCATCCCATTCCATTCTACATTCCAGTCGATTCCATTCCACGGTCCATTCCACATTCCATTCCACATTCCATTTCACATTCTAATCTAAGTTCCGTTCCATTCTTTCCAAGTTCCATTCCACTTTCCATTCCATTACATTCCACGTTTCATTCCACATTCCATTCCATTCCATTCCAACTTCCTTTCCAGGTCCCATTCCACGTTCCATTCCATTACATTCCACTTTCCATTCCACATTCCATTCCATTCCATTCCACGTTCCATTCAACATTCCATTCCATTCAGTTTCATGTTCCATTCCATATTCCATTCCACATTCCGTTCTACATTCCATATCACGTTCCATTCCACGATACATTCCACACTCAATTCCACGATACATTGCACGTTCCACTCCACATTCTATTCCATTCCATTCCATTCCCCTCCACATTCCCTTCTACATTCCATTCCACATTCCATTCCACGTTCCATTCCACATTCCTTTACATGTTTCATTCCATGTTCTATTCCACATTCCATTCCATTCCTTTCTGCTTTCAATTCCACGTTCCATTCCATTCCATTCAACTTTCCATTCCATATTCCATTGAACATCCCATTCCATGTTCCATTCCTTTTTCTGTTCCACGTTCCATTCCACATTCCATTCCGTTCAATTCCACATTTCATTCCACATTGCATTCCACATTCCAATCTATTCCATTCCACATTCCATTCCATTCCATTCCAATCCACATTCCATTCCATTCCATTCCAAATTCAATTCCATTCCTCATTCCATTCCATTCCATTCCACATTCCATTCCACATTCCATTTCACATTCAGTTACACATTCCATTCCATTCCATTCTATTCCACATTCCATTCCATTCCATTCCACATTCCAATACATTCCATTCCACATTCCATTCCATTCCATTCCACATTCAAATCCACTTTCCATTCCACATTCCTTTCCCCATTCAATTGCATTCAATTCCACGTTCCATTCCATTCCATTGCATTCAACGTTCCTTTCCGTTCCATTCAATTCCAAGTTCCATTCCATTCCATTGCATTCCACATTCCATTCCATTCCATTCCATTCCAAATTCCATTCCATTCAATTCCAATCCACATTTCATTCCACTCCATTCCAAGCTCAATTCCATTCCTCAATCCATTCCATTCCATTCCACATTCCAGTGCACATTCTGTTCCATTCTATTCTATGCCACATTCCATTCCACATTCCATTCCATTTTTCATTCCACGTTCCATTCCACTTTCCATTCCATTCCAGTCCATTGCACGTTCCATTTCATTCCATTCCACGTTTCAATTCATTCCGTTCCACATTCCATTCCACATTCCATTTCACATTCCTTTCCAAATTATATTTCACTTTCCATTGCATTCCATTCCATTCCACATTTCGTTGTAGTCCATTCCATCCCATTCCACCTTTCATTCCATTGCATTCCGCTTTCCATTCCATTCCATTCCATTCCATTCCTTTCCATTCCATTCCATTCTATATTCCACTCCATTCCATTCCATTTCACATTCCATTCCATTCCAATTCACATTCCATTGCATTCCTTTCGACATTCCATTCCACTTTCCATTCCACGTCGCATTCCATCTTCCATTCCACGTCCCATTCAACTTTGCATTTCTTTCCATTCCACATTCCATTTCATCCCATTACACGTTCCATTCCATTCCATTCCATGCTCCATTCCAATTTCCATTCCACTTTCCATTCCACGTTGCATTCAAAGTTCCATTCCATTCCATTCCATGTTCCATTCCAAGTTCCATTCCGTTAAATTATACGTTCCATTCCATTCCATTTTACATTCCTTTTCACGTTGCATTCCATTCCATTACATTCCACATTTCATTCCACGTTCCATTCCATTAAATTCCACTTTCCATTCCACGTTCCATTCCACGTTCCATTACTTTCCATTCATCATTCCTTTCCATTCCACTTCACTTTCAATTCCATTCCTTTCGTCACTCCATTCCACGTTCCGTTCCATGTTGTATTCGACGTTCCATTCCACGTCCCATTCCACGTTCCATTCCATGTTGTATTCCACGTTCCATTCCACGTCCCATTCCACGTTCCATGCCTTTCCATGCCACATTCCATTCCATTCCTTTCCACATTCCATTCCATTACATTCCACATTCCATTACATTCCATTCCACTTTCCATTCCACATTCCATTTCTCATTCCATTCCATTCCATTCCACGTTCCATTCAACATTCCAATCCATTCAATTTCACGTTCCATTCCATATTCCATTCCACATTCCATATCACATTCCCCTGCAGTTCCATTCGGCGATCCATTACACGTTCAATTACAGGAACCATTACACGTTCCATTCCACATTCCATTCCATTCCATTCCATTCCATTCCATGTCACATTGCCTTACACATTCCATTCCACATTCCATTCCACGTTCCATTCCACATTCCTTTCCATGTTCTATTCCACGATCCATTCCACTTTCCATTCCATTTCATTCCACGTTCCATTCCACTTTACATTCCTTTCTGTTCCACTTTTCATTCCACATTCCAAGGCACATTCCATTCCACTTTCCATTCAATATTCCATTCGACGTTGCGTTCCACGTTCCATTCCACATTCCATTCCATTCCATTTCACTTTCCATTCCACATTCCATTCTGTTTTCCTTTCCATGATCCATTCCACGTTCCATTTCACCTTCCATTCCACATTCTATTCCATTCTACTCCACATTCCATTCCACATTCCACTGCAAATTCCATTCCACGTTCCATTCCACAATGCATTGCACATTCCATTCCACATTCGATTCCACATTCCATTACTTTCCATTTCACAATCCTTTCCATTCCATTCCACTTTCCATTCCAAATTCAATTCCATTCCAATCCACATTCCATTGGACATTCCATTCCATTCCATTAAACATTCCTTTCCATTGCATTCCCCGTTCCATTCTAACCCATTCCATGTTGCATTTGATTTCATTCCGCATTCCATTCCATTCCATTCCATTAGAAATTCTATTGCATTCCACATTGCTTTCCATTCCATTTCGCATTCCATTCCATTCCATTCCATTCCATTCCACATTCCATTCCATTCCATTCCACATTCCATTCCATTTCATTCCATTCCTTTTCATTCCATTCCACATTCTATTCCATTCCACGTTGCATTCCTATCCACATTCCATTCCACTGTATTCTATTCCATTCCATTCCACATTTCATTCCATTCCATTACATTCCATATACCATTCCATTCCATTCCACATTCCATTCCGTTAATTTATTACATTCCATTCCATTCCATTCCGTATCCCATTCCAATCCATTCATTTATCCTATTCATTTATTCCATTACATTCCATTCCATTCCGTATTCCGTTCCATTCCATTCCACATACCATTCCATTCCACATTCCATTCCACGTTCCATTCCATGTTCCATTCCATGTTCCATTCAGTTCCATTACACATTCCATTCCATTCCATTCCACATTCCATTATATTCCATTCCACATTCCATTCCACATTCTATTCCATTCCATTCCATTTTGCATTCCACATTCCATTCCATTCCATCCCACATTCCTTTCCACATTACATTTTGTTCCATTGCACATTTCATTTCACACTCCATTGCTTTCCATTTCACATTCCACTCCATCAATTTCACACTCTATTCCACATTCAATTCCATTCCATTCCATTCCACATACCATTCCACATTCCATTCCATTCCATTCCAGATTCCATTTCATTGCATTCCACATTCCTTTCCATTCAATTCCACTTTCCATTGCATTCCATTCCACATTCTATTCAAAATTCCATTCCATTCCATTCCACATTCCATTCCTTTCCTATCCACATTCCATTCCATTCCATTCCAATCCACATTCCATTTCACATTCCATTCCATTCCTTTCCACTTTCCATTCCACATTCAGTTTCATTCCTTTCACATTCCATTCCATTCCATTCCATACCACATTGCATTCCACATACCATTTCATTCCAATCCACATTCCATTGCACATTCTATTCCATTTCACGCCACATTCAATTCCACATTCCATTCCATTCCTTTCCATTTCACTTTGAATTCCACATTCCATTCCACATTTCATTCCATTCCACTCCTCTTTCCATTTCACGATCCATTCCACATTCTATTCCACATTCCATTCCACTTTCCCTTCTGTTCCATTCCACATTCAATTCCACATTGCATTCCACATTCCATTCAACTTTCCATATTCCATTCCACATTCCATTCCGTTCCATTCCACATTCCAATCCACATTCCATTCTAGTCAATTCCACATTTCATACCACATTCCATTCCACGTTACTTTCCATGTTCCATTCCACGTTCCATTCCATTCCATTCCTTTCCATTCCATTCCATTCCATTCCATGTTCCAATTCATTCTATTCCACATTCCACTTACACTTTCCATTTCACATTCCGTTCCACATTCTATTTCTCTATAAATTCCATTCCATTCCATTCCATTACACATTTCATTCCATTCCATTCCACATTCCATTCCACGTTCCATTCCACGTTCCATTCCACATTCCCTTCCAAATTCCATTCCGTTCCATTCCACATTCCATTGCACATTCCATTCCACATTACATTCCATTCCATTCCACGTTCCATTGCGCATTACATTCCACATTCCATTCCAGATTCCTTTCCGTTCCATTCCACATTCCATTCCACATTCCATTCGACATTCCATTCCATTGCATTTCACATTCAATTCTCATTCCTTTGCATTACATTCCAAATTCCATTCCACATTCCATTCCTTTCCATTCCACATTTCATTTAATTCCATTCCACATTCCATTAAACATTCCATTCCATTCCTATCCACATTCCATTCATTTCCACATTCCATTCCACATTAAATTCAATGTTCCATTCCATTCCATTCCACTTTCCATTCCACGTTGTATTCCATGTTCCCCTCCATTCCATTACACGTTCCATTCCAAATTCCATTCCCTTACATTTCAGGTTCCCTTCCACATTCCTTTTCACATTCCATTCGACTTTCCATTGCATTCCATTCCACATGCCATTACACACTCCACTCGACATTGCATTCCACATTCCATTCCACATTGAATTCCAGATTTCATTCTACATCCCATTCCCTTCCATTCCACATTCCATGCCACATTTAATTCCACATCCCATTCCATTCCATTCCACATTCCATTCCACATTCCATTCCACATTCCATTCCACCTTCCATTCCATTCCATTCCTCTTTTCAGTCCACCTTCCATTCCATTACATTCCACTTTCCTTTCCACATTCCATTACACTGTCCATTTCACATTCCATTCTACATTCCATTGCATTCCATTCCACATTACATTACATTCCATTCCACTTTCCATTCCACATTCCATTCCATATACTTTTCCACATTCTATTCCATTTCATTACACATTCCATTCCTTTCCATTCCACATTCCATTCCATTCCTTCCCACATTCCATTCCATTCCATTCAACGTTCCATTCCACATTCCATTCCATTAAATTCCACTTTTGTTTCCACATTCCATTCCACATTACATTCCTTTCCATTCCACTTTCCATTCCACATTCCATTCCACATTACATTGCTTTCCATTCTTCATTCCACTGCACATTCCATTCCGTATTCTGTTCTATTCCATTCAGCATTCCATTCCATTCCTTTCCACATTCCATTCCACATTCCATTCCACATTACATTGCTTACCATTCTTCATTTCATTCCACATTCCATTCCATATTCCGTTCCATTCCATTCAGCATTCCATTCCATTCCATTCCACACTCCATTCCACCTTCAATTACATTCCACACTGCATCCCACATTCCATTCCTTTCCATTCCACATTCCATTCCTCATTACATTACGTACCGTTCCTCATTCCACTGCATTCCATTCCACATTCCTTTCAACATTCTACTCCGTTGCATTCCACATTCCGTTCCATTCCATTCCACGATACATTCCACATTATATTCCACATTCCATTCCACCTTCCATTCCATTACATTTCAGGTTACTTTCCACAATCCATTCCATTCCATTACATATTCCGTTCCATATTCGGTTCAATTTCATTCCACATTCCATTCCACATTCCATTCCATTACATTCAACATCCTATTCCATTGCATTCCATTCCACATCCCATTCCATTGCACTCCTCGTTCCTTTCTACGTTCCATTCCATTCCATTCCTCTTACATTTCCTCATTTCATTCCACAGTCCATTCCATATTTCATTCCGTTCCATTCCACATTACATTCCTCATTGCATTCCTCATTCCATTCCATACAATTCCACATTCCATTCCACAATCCATTCTATTCCATTCCACTTTGCATGCCACATTCCATTCCATTCCATTCCATAATCAATTCCACATTGCATTCCATTCCACTCCACATTCCACTCCACATTCCGTTCCATTCCATTCAACTTCATTCCACTTTCCTTTTCATTTCATTCCATAATCCATTCAATTCCATTCCACATTACATTAAACATTCCATTCCATTCCTTTCCACATTCCATTCATTTCCACATTCCATTCCACATTCCATTCGACATTCCATGCCATTGCATTTCACATTCAATTCTCATTCCATTGCATTACATTCCAAATTCCATTCCACATTCCATTCCTTTCCATTCCTCATTTCATTCCAAATTCCATTTCATTCCATTCAACATTCCATTCCACATTCGATTCCACGTACCTTTCAATTTTCCATTCCAAGTTCCATTCCAAGTTCCATTCCATTCCATTTTTTTACACGTTCCATTCCATTGCATTCCACGTTCCATTTCATTCTGTTTCCCATTCCACTCCACATTCCATTTCACATTCTGATCCACATTCTATTTTACTTTCCATTCTTTTGCATTACACATTCCTGGCCATTCAATTCCACATTCCATTCCCCATTCCATTCCACATTCTATTCCATTTCATTTCACCTTCCATTCCATGCCATTCAAAATTCCATTCCACATTCCATTCCATTCCATTTCACTTTTTATTTCATTCCATTCAACATTCCATTCCACATTCCTGTCCACTGCATTCCACATTCCATTCCACATTCCATTCCATTCCATTCCACATTCCATTCCATACCATTCCACCTTCTATTCCGCATTCAATTCCATTACACATTCTATTCCACATTCCATTCCACTCCACTCCACATTCCATTCCAATCCATTCCACCTTCCATTCCGCATTCCATTCCATTCCCCAATCCATTCCACAATCCATTCAATTCCTTTCAACATTCCATTCCATTTCATTTACATTCCGTTACATTCCATTCCACAATCCCTTCCATTCCATTCGACATTCCTTTCCACATTTCATTCCATTCCATTCCACATTCCATTCCATTCCATTCCACATTCCATTCCATTCCATTCCACATTCCATTCCATTCCATTCCACATTCCATTCCACAATACACTGCACTCCATTCCATTCCACCTACCATTCCGTGCCATTCCATTCCATTCCACATTCCATTCAACTCCATTCCACTTTCCATTCTATTCCACGTTCCATTCCATATTCCACACCATATTCCATTCCATTCCACTTTCCATTCCACATTCCAAACCACATTCCATTCCATTCCTTTACACATTCCATTCCATTCCAATCCACATTCCATCATCATTCCATCCCATTCCATTCCACATTCCATTCATCATTCCATTCAATTCCATTCCACATTCCATGCCATTCCATTCCACATTCCATTCCCCATTCCATTCCGTTCAATTCCACATTCCTTTACACATTCCATTCCACATTCTATTCCACTTTCCATTCCACATTCCATTCCACAATCCATTCCAGTTCACTACACATTCCATTCCACATTCTATTCCATTCCATTCCACCTTCCATTCCACATTCCATTCCTTTCCACATTCCATTCTGAATTCCATTACACTCCGTTCCACATTCCATTCCACATTTCATTCCATTCCATTTCACATTCCATTCCATTCCAATCCACTTTCTGTTTCATTCCATTCCATTTCAGTCCACATTCTATTCAATTCCATTACATTCCACTTTCCACTGGATTCCATTCCATATTCTATTCTATTCCATTCCACATACCATTCCATAATCCATTCCGTATTCCATTCCACATTTCATTCCATTCCATTCCACAATCCATTCCATTAAATTCCACATTCCATTCCACATTCCATTCCATTGCATTCCATTCCACATTCTGTTACATTCCATTAAATTCCAGTCCAAATTCTATTCCATTCCTTTCCATTCCGCATTCCATTCCATTCCATTCCTCATTCTATTCCATTCAATTCCACATTCAGTTCCATTCCATTCCACATTCCATTCCATTCCATTTCACATTCCATTCCATTCCATTCCACTTTCAATTCCATTTCATTCCATTCCACGTTCCATTCCATTTCATTCCACATTACATTCCACATTCCATTCAACATTCCATCGCGCATTCCTTTCCCTTTCATTTCACATTCCAGTCCATTCCATTACTCAATCCATTCCAAGTCCCATTCCATGTTCCATTGCATTTTCCATTACATGTTCCATTCCACATTCCTTTACACGTTCCATTCCATTCCATTCCACATTCCATTCCACATTCCATTCCATTCCATTCCATTCCACATTGCATTCCATTCCATTCCGCATTCCATTCCACTTTCCATTCCATTCCATTCAACATTCCATTCCATTCCATTCCATTCCACATTCCATTCCAATCCTGTCCGAATTCCATTCCAATCTGCAATCCATTCTATTCCATTCCACTTTTCATTCCACGTTTCATTCCATTAAATTCCACGTTCCATTCCATTCCATTCCATGCTCCATTTCATTCCATTCCACATTTCATTCCACATTCCATTTCACATTACATTCCCCATTCCATTTCACATTCCATTCCCCATTCCATTTCGCATTCCATTCCACATTCCAATCCACATGACTTTTAACATTCTATTCCACATTCCATTTCACATTCCACATTCCATTCCATTCCATTTCACCGTCCATTTCATTCCAAGTTACAATGCATTCCATTCCACCTTCCATTTCTTTCCATTCCACATTCCATTCGATTCAGTTCCATATTCCACTCCGCATTCCATTCCACATTCGATTCCATTCCATTCCATTCCACATTCATTTTCATTGCATTCCACATTCCAATCGATTCCATTCCATTCCATTCCACATTCCATTCCCTTCCATTCCACATTCCATTGCATTCTATTCCATTGTCATTCCATTCCATGTTCCATTCCACGTTCTGTTCCACTTTCCATTGCATGTTCCATTACGTGTTCCATTCCACGTTCCATTCCACGTTCCATTTAATTCCGTTCCACATTCCATTCCATTCCATTCCACATACCATACCATTCGATACCACATTCCATACCATTTCATTAGACATTAAATTCCACATTCCATTCTGTGCCATTCAACTTTCCATTCCATTCCATTCCCCGTTCCATACCATTCCATTCCACATTCCATTCTTTTCCATTCGACGTTTCTTTCCACATTCCGTTCCACATTGCATTCCGTTCCATTCCACATTACATACCACATTGCATTCCATTCCTTTCCACCTTCCATTACACATTCCATTCCATTCAATTTCACATTCCATTCCGTTCCATTCTATATTCATTTCCACATTCCATCCCACATTCCTTTCCACATAACGTTTCACATTCCAGTCCGTTCCATTCCTCATCCCATTCCACTCTGCATTGCATTCTACTTTCCATTCCACTTTCCATTCCACATTTCATTCCACGTTCCATTCCATTACATTCCGTGTTCCATTCCCTGTTCCATTCCATTCCATTCCACACTGCATTCCACATTCCATTTCACATTCCATTGCATTCCATTCCACATTCTATTCCACATTCCAATCCACAGTCCATTCCACTTTCCATCACACTTTCCATTCGATTTCTTTCCATGTTTCATTCCACATTCCATTCCATTCTACTTTCCCTTCCACATTCCATTCCACATTCCATTCTTCATTACATTCCGTTCCATTCCACATTCCATTCCACACTCCATTCCATTCCGTTCCACATTCCATTCCATTACACTCCACATTTCATTCCACATTCCCTTCCATTACATTCCACATTCTATACCATGTTCCATTCCAATCAATTCCACGTTCCATTCCACGACTCATTCCACTTTCCGTTCCACAATCCATTTCGCATTCCAATCCATTCCATTCCACATTCCATTCCACATTCCATTCCATATTCCATTCCCTTCCATTCCACATTCCATTCTCATTCCAATGCGTTTCATTCCACATTCCATTCCACATTCCATTCCATTCCATATTTCATACCACATTCCATTCCATTCCATTCCACATTCCATTCCGCATTCCATTCCTCTTTCCTTTCCATGATCCATTCCACGTTCCGTTCCACGTTCCATTCCACTCCATTCCACGTTACATTCCATTCCATTCCACGTTCCATTTCATTCCGTTCCACATTCCATTCCTCTTTCCATTTCACATTCCGTTCCACATTCTGTTTCATTTTCCTTTCCTTTTCCTTCCGTTCCATTACAGTTTCCTTTCCATTCCGTTGCTCATTCCATTCCATTCCACGATCCATTCCACATTCCATTCCACAATTCATTTCATTCCATTCTATTCCACATTCCATTCCGTTCCATTAAACCATCCATTCCACGTACCATTTCACATTCCATTCCACGTTCCATTCCATTCCATTCCACTTTCCAATTCATTCCATTTCACATTACAATCCATTCCATTCCACATTCTACTACATTCCATTCCAAGTTGCATTCCATTCCGTTCCACGTTGCATTCCGCATTCCATTCCATATTACATTCCACGTTAAATTCCAATATATTTCACACTCCATTCCATTCCATTCCACGTTCCATTCCACTTTCCATTCCACATTCCATTCCACTTTCCATTTCACGTTGCATTCCATTTTATTCCACATTCTATTCCACGTTCCATTCCATTCCATTCCATATTCCATTGCATTCCATTCCACATTCCATTCCATTCCACATTGCATTCCATTCCATTCTATTCCATAATCCATTCCATTACATTCAACATTAAATTCCTTTGCATTCCACATTCCATTCCACATTCCATTGCACATTCCGTTGCACATTCCATTCCATTCCATTCCACATTCCATTCTCTTCCATTCCACTTTCCATTCCATTCAATTCCACATTTCACTCTATTGCATTTCATTCCACATTCTATTCCATTCCATTCCGCATTGCATTCCATCCCATTCTGCTTTATTCCACATTCCATTCCATTCCATTCCACTTTCCATTCCACATTCAATTCCACATTCTTTTTCACGTTCCATTCCATTTCATTACATATTACATTGAATTCCATTCCACATTCCATACCACGTCCTCTTCCATTCCATTGCACATTACATTCCATTCTATTCCACATTGCATTCCTTTCAATTACTCATTTCATTCCATTGCACTGCATTCCATATTCCGTTCCATTGCATTCCTCATTTCATTACATTACAATGCATTCCACATTCCATTCTGTTCCATTCACATTCCATTTCATTATATTCCACATTCCATTCCATTCCATTCCACTTTCCATTCCATTCCATTGCACACTCCATTCCACTTTCCATTCCATTCCATTCCACATTCCATTCCACATTCTCTTCCACATTACCATCCTTTAAATTCCACATTCCATTCCACATTCCGTTCCATTCCATTCCACATTGCATTCCATATTCCATTCCATTCCATTCCACATCCCATTGCACATTCGATTGCATTCCGTTCCACATTACTTTCCATTCAATTCCACCTTCCATTCCACATTCCTTTCCATTCCATTCCACATTCCATTGCAGATTCCATTCCACATCCTATTCCATTCCATTCCACATTTCATTGCACGTTCCATTCCATTCCTTTCCACGTTCCATTCCATGTTTCATTCCACATTCCATTCCACATTCCATTCCACATTCCATTCCGCATTTCATTCCATTCCATTCTATTCCTCATTCCATTCCATTCCATTAAACCATCCATTCCACGTACCATTCCACATTCCATTCCACGTTCCATTCCATTCCATTCCACTTTCCAATTCATTCCATTTCACATTACAATCCATTCCATTCCACATTCTACCACATTCCATTCCAAGTTGCATTCCATTCCGTTCCACGTCGCATTCCGCATTCCACTCCATATTACATTCCACATTCCATTCCAATATATCTCACGCTCCATTCCATTCCATTCCACGTTCCATTCCAGTTTCCATTCCACATTCCATTCCACTTTCCATTTCACGTTGCATTCCATTCCATTCCACATAGTATTCCACATTCCATTCCACATTCCATTGCACATTCCATTGCACGTTCCATTCCATTCCATTCCACATTCCGTTCTATTCCATTCCACTTTCCATTCCATTCAATTCCACATTTCACTCTATTCCATTGCATTCCACATTCTATTACATTCCATTCCGCATGGCATTCCATCCCATTCTGCTTTATTCCACATTCCATTCCATTCCATTCCAGTTTCCATTACGCATTCAATTCCACATTCTTTTCCACGTTCCATTCCATTTCATTGCATATTACATTGAATTCCATTCCACGTTCCATTCCACGTCCTCTTCCATTCCATTGCACATTACATTCCATTCTATTCCACATTCCATTCCTTTCAATTCCTCATTTCATTCCATTGCATTGCATTCCATATTCCGTTCCATTCCATTCCTCATTTCATCACATATCTTTGCATTCCACATTCCATTCTGTTCCATTCACATTCCATTCCATTCCATTTCATTATTTTCCACATTCCATTCCATTCCATTCCACTTTTCATTCCATTCCATTGCACATTCCATTCCACTTTCCATTCCATTCCATTCCACGTTCCATTCCACATTCTCTTCCACATTACCGTCCTTTAAATTCCACATTCCATTCCACATTCCGTTCCATTCCATTCCACATTGCATTCCATATTCCATTCCATTCCATTCCACATCCCATTGCACATTCGTTTGCATTCCATTCCACATTCCTTTCTATTCCACTCCACCTTCCATTCCACATTCCTTTCCATCCCATTCCACATTCCATTGCAGATTCCATTCCACGTCCTATTCCATTCCACATTCCTTTCCATTCAACTCCACCTTCCATTCCACATTCCTTTCCATTCTATTCCACATTCCATTGCAGATTCCATTCCACGTCCTATTCCATTCCATTCCACATTTCATTCCACGTTCCATTCCATTCTTTGCCACGTTCCATTCCATGTTTCATTCCACATTCCATTCCACATTATATTCCACATTCCATTCCATTCCATTCCGCATTCCATACTACATTTCATTCCATATTCCATTCCACTTTCCGTTCCACATTTCATTCCACATTCCATTACATATTCCATTCCACATTCCATTACATATTCCATTCCACATTCCATTACACATTCCATTCCACATTCCTTTCCATGTTCCATTCAATTCCACTTTCCATTCCACATTCCATTTAACTCCATTACACATTCCATTTCATTCCATTGCACGTTCCATTCCAAATTCCATTTCACTTTCCATTCCATTCCATTCCATTCCACATTCCATTCCATTCCATTCCAATCCACATTCCATTCCATTCCATTCCAATCCACATTCCATTCCATTACAATCCAAGTTCAATTCCATTTCGCATTCCATTCCATTCCATTCCACATTCCATTCCACATTCCATTCCACATTCTATTTCACTTTCAATTCCATTCCATTCCATTCCACATTCCATTCCATTCCATTCCACTGTGCATTTCATTCCACTCCACATTCCATTCCAAGTTCCATTTCACTTTCCATTCCATTCCATTCCATTCCACATTCCATTCCATTCCATTCCAAGTTCAATTCCATTCCACATTCCACTCCACATTCCATTGCATATTCCTTTCCATTCCATTCTATTCCACATTTCATTCCATTCCATCCCACATTGCATTTCATTCCATTCCACATTCCATTCCACATTCCAATGCACTCTCACTTGCATTCTATTCTATTCCACATTCCATTTCCTTCCATTCCACATTCCATTCCATTCCATTCCATTCCATATTCCATTACACGTTCCATTCCCCATCCAATTCCATTCAATTCCACGTTCCATTGCATTCCATTCCATTCAATTCCACATTCCATTCAATTCCATTCCACATTCCATTCCATTCCATTCCAAACTCCATTCCATTCCATTCAACATTCCATTCCACATTCCATTTCTTTCCATTTCACATTCCTTTCCATTCCATTCCACATTCCATTCCACATTCAAATTCATTCCTTTCCACATTCCAATCGATTCCATTCCATTCCATTCCACATTCCATTCCCTTCCATTCCACATTCCATTGCATTCTATTCCATTGTCATTCCATTCCATGTTCCATTCCACGTTCTGTTCCACTTTCCATTGCATGTTCCATTACGTGTTCCATTCCACGTTCCATTCCACGTTCCATTTAATTCCGTTCCACATTCCATTCCATTCCATTCCACATACCATACCATTCGATACCACATTCCATACCATTTCATTAGACATTAAATTCCACATTCCATTCTGTGCCATTCAACTTTCCATTCCATTCCATTCCCCGTTCCATACCATTCCATTCCACATTCCATTCTTTTCCATTCGACGTTTCTTTCCACATTCCGTTCCACATTGCATTCCGTTCCATTCCACATTACATACCACATTGCATTCCATTCCTTTCCACCTTCCATTACACATTCCATTCCATTCAATTTCACATTCCATTCCGTTCCATTCTATATTCATTTCCACATTCCATCCCACATTCCTTTCCACATAACGTTTCACATTCCAGTCCGTTCCATTCCTCATCCCATTCCACTCTGCATTGCATTCTACTTTCCATTCCACTTTCCATTCCACATTTCATTCCACGTTCCATTCCATTACATTCCGTGTTCCATTCCCTGTTCCATTCCATTCCATTCCACACTGCATTCCACATTCCATTTCACATTCCATTGCATTCCATTCCACATTCTATTCCACATTCCAATCCACAGTCCATTCCACTTTCCATCACACTTTCCATTCGATTTCTTTCCATGTTTCATTCCACATTCCATTCCATTCTACTTTCCCTTCCACATTCCATTCCACATTCCATTCTTCATTACATTCCGTTCCATTCCACATTCCATTCCACACTCCATTCCATTCCGTTCCACATTCCATTCCATTACACTCCACATTTCATTCCACATTCCCTTCCATTACATTCCACATTCTATACCATGTTCCATTCCAATCAATTCCACGTTCCATTCCACGACTCATTCCACTTTCCGTTCCACAATCCATTTCGCATTCCAATCCATTCCATTCCACATTCCATTCCACATTCCATTCCATATTCCATTCCCTTCCATTCCACATTCCATTCTCATTCCAATGCGTTTCATTCCACATTCCATTCCACATTCCATTCCATTCCATATTTCATACCACATTCCATTCCATTCCATTCCACATTCCATTCCGCATTCCATTCCTCTTTCCTTTCCATGATCCATTCCACGTTCCGTTCCACGTTCCATTCCACTCCATTCCACGTTACATTCCATTCCATTCCACGTTCCATTTCATTCCGTTCCACATTCCATTCCTCTTTCCATTTCACATTCCGTTCCACATTCTGTTTCATTTTCCTTTCCTTTTCCTTCCGTTCCATTACAGTTTCCTTTCCATTCCGTTGCTCATTCCATTCCATTCCACGATCCATTCCACATTCCATTCCACAATTCATTTCATTCCATTCTATTCCACATTCCATTCCGTTCCATTAAACCATCCATTCCACGTACCATTTCACATTCCATTCCACGTTCCATTCCATTCCATTCCACTTTCCAATTCATTCCATTTCACATTACAATCCATTCCATTCCACATTCTACTACATTCCATTCCAAGTTGCATTCCATTCCGTTCCACGTTGCATTCCGCATTCCATTCCATATTACATTCCACGTTAAATTCCAATATATTTCACACTCCATTCCATTCCATTCCACGTTCCATTCCACTTTCCATTCCACATTCCATTCCACTTTCCATTTCACGTTGCATTCCATTTTATTCCACATTCTATTCCACGTTCCATTCCATTCCATTCCATATTCCATTGCATTCCATTCCACATTCCATTCCATTCCACATTGCATTCCATTCCATTCTATTCCATAATCCATTCCATTACATTCAACATTAAATTCCTTTGCATTCCACATTCCATTCCACATTCCATTGCACATTCCGTTGCACATTCCATTCCATTCCATTCCACATTCCATTCTCTTCCATTCCACTTTCCATTCCATTCAATTCCACATTTCACTCTATTGCATTTCATTCCACATTCTATTCCATTCCATTCCGCATTGCATTCCATCCCATTCTGCTTTATTCCACATTCCATTCCATTCCATTCCACTTTCCATTCCACATTCAATTCCACATTCTTTTTCACGTTCCATTCCATTTCATTACATATTACATTGAATTCCATTCCACATTCCATACCACGTCCTCTTCCATTCCATTGCACATTACATTCCATTCTATTCCACATTGCATTCCTTTCAATTACTCATTTCATTCCATTGCACTGCATTCCATATTCCGTTCCATTGCATTCCTCATTTCATTACATTACAATGCATTCCACATTCCATTCTGTTCCATTCACATTCCATTTCATTATATTCCACATTCCATTCCATTCCATTCCACTTTCCATTCCATTCCATTGCACACTCCATTCCACTTTCCATTCCATTCCATTCCACATTCCATTCCACATTCTCTTCCACATTACCATCCTTTAAATTCCACATTCCATTCCACATTCCGTTCCATTCCATTCCACATTGCATTCCATATTCCATTCCATTCCATTCCACATCCCATTGCACATTCGATTGCATTCCGTTCCACATTACTTTCCATTCAATTCCACCTTCCATTCCACATTCCTTTCCATTCCATTCCACATTCCATTGCAGATTCCATTCCACATCCTATTCCATTCCATTCCACATTTCATTGCACGTTCCATTCCATTCCTTTCCACGTTCCATTCCATGTTTCATTCCACATTCCATTCCACATTCCATTCCACATTCCATTCCGCATTTCATTCCATTCCATTCTATTCCTCATTCCATTCCATTCCATTAAACCATCCATTCCACGTACCATTCCACATTCCATTCCACGTTCCATTCCATTCCATTCCACTTTCCAATTCATTCCATTTCACATTACAATCCATTCCATTCCACATTCTACCACATTCCATTCCAAGTTGCATTCCATTCCGTTCCACGTCGCATTCCGCATTCCACTCCATATTACATTCCACATTCCATTCCAATATATCTCACGCTCCATTCCATTCCATTCCACGTTCCATTCCAGTTTCCATTCCACATTCCATTCCACTTTCCATTTCACGTTGCATTCCATTCCATTCCACATAGTATTCCACATTCCATTCCACATTCCATTGCACATTCCATTGCACGTTCCATTCCATTCCATTCCACATTCCGTTCTATTCCATTCCACTTTCCATTCCATTCAATTCCACATTTCACTCTATTCCATTGCATTCCACATTCTATTACATTCCATTCCGCATGGCATTCCATCCCATTCTGCTTTATTCCACATTCCATTCCATTCCATTCCAGTTTCCATTACGCATTCAATTCCACATTCTTTTCCACGTTCCATTCCATTTCATTGCATATTACATTGAATTCCATTCCACGTTCCATTCCACGTCCTCTTCCATTCCATTGCACATTACATTCCATTCTATTCCACATTCCATTCCTTTCAATTCCTCATTTCATTCCATTGCATTGCATTCCATATTCCGTTCCATTCCATTCCTCATTTCATCACATATCTTTGCATTCCACATTCCATTCTGTTCCATTCACATTCCATTCCATTCCATTTCATTATTTTCCACATTCCATTCCATTCCATTCCACTTTTCATTCCATTCCATTGCACATTCCATTCCACTTTCCATTCCATTCCATTCCACGTTCCATTCCACATTCTCTTCCACATTACCGTCCTTTAAATTCCACATTCCATTCCACATTCCGTTCCATTCCATTCCACATTGCATTCCATATTCCATTCCATTCCATTCCACATCCCATTGCACATTCGTTTGCATTCCATTCCACATTCCTTTCTATTCCACTCCACCTTCCATTCCACATTCCTTTCCATCCCATTCCACATTCCATTGCAGATTCCATTCCACGTCCTATTCCATTCCACATTCCTTTCCATTCAACTCCACCTTCCATTCCACATTCCTTTCCATTCTATTCCACATTCCATTGCAGATTCCATTCCACGTCCTATTCCATTCCATTCCACATTTCATTCCACGTTCCATTCCATTCTTTGCCACGTTCCATTCCATGTTTCATTCCACATTCCATTCCACATTATATTCCACATTCCATTCCATTCCATTCCGCATTCCATACTACATTTCATTCCATATTCCATTCCACTTTCCGTTCCACATTTCATTCCACATTCCATTACATATTCCATTCCACATTCCATTACATATTCCATTCCACATTCCATTACACATTCCATTCCACATTCCTTTCCATGTTCCATTCAATTCCACTTTCCATTCCACATTCCATTTAACTCCATTACACATTCCATTTCATTCCATTGCACGTTCCATTCCAAATTCCATTTCACTTTCCATTCCATTCCATTCCATTCCACATTCCATTCCATTCCATTCCAATCCACATTCCATTCCATTCCATTCCAATCCACATTCCATTCCATTACAATCCAAGTTCAATTCCATTTCGCATTCCATTCCATTCCATTCCACATTCCATTCCACATTCCATTCCACATTCTATTTCACTTTCAATTCCATTCCATTCCATTCCACATTCCATTCCATTCCATTCCACTGTGCATTTCATTCCACTCCACATTCCATTCCAAGTTCCATTTCACTTTCCATTCCATTCCATTCCATTCCACATTCCATTCCATTCCATTCCAAGTTCAATTCCATTCCACATTCCACTCCACATTCCATTGCATATTCCTTTCCATTCCATTCTATTCCACATTTCATTCCATTCCATCCCACATTGCATTTCATTCCATTCCACATTCCATTCCACATTCCAATGCACTCTCACTTGCATTCTATTCTATTCCACATTCCATTTCCATCCATTCCACATTCCATTCCATTCCATTCCATTCCATATTCCATTACACGTTCCATTCCCCATCCAATTCCATTCAATTCCACGTTCCATTGCATTCCATTCCATTCAATTCCACATTCCATTCAATTCCATTCCACATTCCATTCCATTCCATTCCAAACTCCATTCCATTCCATTCAACATTCCATTCCACATTCCATTTCTTTCCATTTCACATTCCTTTCCATTCCATTCCACATTCCATTCCACATTCAAATTCATTCCTTTCCACATTCCATTAGACATTCCATTCCTTTCCATTCCGCGTTCCATGCTACATTTCATTCCATAATCCATTCCACATTCCATTACACATTCCATTCCCCATTCCATGACAAATTGCTTTCCACAATCCATTCCATGCTTCATTGCATTCCTCTTTCCATTCCACATTCCATTCTATTCCATTCCACATTCCTTTTCATTCCATTTCACATTCCATTGCAAATTCCATTTCACTTTCAATTCCATTCCATTCCATTCCACATTCCATTCCATTCCATTCCACTGTGCATTTCATTCCACTACACATTCCATTCCAATTTCCATTTCACTTTCCATTCCATTCCATTCCATTCCACATTGCATTCCATTCCATTCCAATCCACATTCCATTCCATTCCATTCCAAGTTCAATTCCATTCCACATTCCATTCCACATTCCATTGCATATTCCATTCCATTCCATTCTATTCCACATTCCATTCCATTCCATTCCACATTTCTTTTCATTCCATTCCACATTCCATTCCACTTTCCATTCCACATTCCTTTCCGTGTTCAATTGCACTCAATTTCACCTTACATTCCTTTCAATTGCATTCAATGTTCCATTCCATTCCATTTAATTCCACTTACCATTCCATTCCATTGCATTCCACATTCCATTCCATTCCATTCCACATTTCATTCTATTCCATTCCACATTCCTTTCCATTCCATTCCATTTCACATTCCATTCCATACCATTCCAATCCACATTCCATTCCATTCCATTGCAAGTTCAATTCCATTCCACATTCCATTCCATTGCATTCCACATTCCATTCCACATTCCATTGCATATTCCTTTCCATTCCATTCTATTCCACATTTCATTCCATTCCATGGCACATTGCATTTCATTCCATTCCACATTCCATTCCACATTCCATTTCACTCTGTCTTGCATTCTATTCTATTCCACATTCCATTCCCTTCCATTCCACATTCCATTCCATTCCATTCCATATTCCATTACACGTTCCAATCCCCGTTCAATTCCATTCAATTCCACGTTCCATTGCGTTCCATTGCCTTCCTTTCCATTCAATTCCACATTCCATTCAATTCCATTCCACATTCCATTCCATTCCATTCCACACTCCATTCCATTCCATTCCACATTGCCTTCCACTCCCTTCCCATTCCATTATACATTCCATTCCATTCCATTCAATTTCCATTCGATTCCATTCCATTCCTTTCCACATTCCATTCCACATTGCAACCCATTCCATTCCATATTCCACTCCATTCCATTCCACAATCCATTCCATTCCATTCCACTTTCCAATCCGCATTCCACTATATTCCATTCCTTTGCACATTCCATTCCACTTTCCATTCCATTCCAATTCACACTGAATTCCATTCCATTTCATTCCACATTCCATTCCAAATTCCATTTCTTTCCATTTCACATTCCTTTCTATTCCATTCCACATTCCATTCCACATTCAAATTCATTCCATTCCACATTCCTTTGGACATTCCATTCCTTTCCATTCCGCGTTGAATCCTACATTTCATGTCATATTCCATTCCACATTCCATTTCACTTTCCATTCCACATTCCATTACAAATTGCTTTCCACAATCCATTCCATGTTCCATTGCATTCCTCTTTCCATTCCACATTCCATTCTATTCCATTCCACATTCCATTTCATTCCATTCCACATTCCATTGCAAATTCCATTTCACATTCAATTCCATTCCATTCCATTTCACATTCCGTTCCATTCCATTCCACAGTGCATTTCTTTCCACCCCACATTCCATTCCCAATTCCATTTCACTTTCCATTCCATTCCACATTCCATTCCATTCCATTCCAATCCACATTCCATTGCATTCCATTCCAAGTTCAATTCCATTCCACATTCCATTCCACATTCCATTTCATATTCCTTTCCATTCCATTCTATTCCACATTCCATTCCATTCCATTCCATTCCATTCCATTCCATTCCACATTTCTGTTCATTCCATTCCACATTCCATTCCACTTTCCATTCCACATTACTTTCTGTGTTCAATTGCGTTCAATTTCACGTTACATTCCATTCCATTGCATTCAATGTTCCATTCCATTCCATTCAATTCCACGTACTGTTCCATTCCATTGCATTCCACATTCCATTCCATTCCATTCCACATTTCATTCTCTTCCATTCCACATTAATTCCATTCCATTCCATTCCACATTCCATTCCATTCCATTCCAATCCACATTCTATTTCATTCCATTCCGAGTTCAATTCCATTCCACATTCCATTCCATTGCATTCCACATTCCATTCCACATTCCATTGCACTTTCACTTCCATTCAATTCTATTAAACATTCCATTCCATTTCATTCCGCATTCTATTCCATTCCATTCCACATTCCACTCCATTACACTCCACAAACCATTCCACATTACATTCCACGTTCCGTTCCACATTTCATACAACATTCCATTCCTTATTCTATTCCGTTGCATTCCGCATTGCATTCCACATTCCATTCAACATTCCATTCCACATTCCATTCAACGTTTCATTCCACATTCTATTCCATTCCATTCTACATTCCGTTCTCATTCCATTGCATTCATTTCCACATTCCATTCCACTTTCCATTCCATTCCATTCCACTTTACATACTGCATTCCATTTTACGTTCTATTCCATGCTCCATTCCATGTTCCATTCCATGTTCCATTCCATTACATTTCATTACTCGTTCCATTCCATTCCATTCCACGTTCCAATTCATTCCATTCCACATTTCATTCCACATTCCATTTCACATTCCTTTCCACATTATATTTCACTTTCCAATCCATTCCATTCCATTCCACATTCCATTCCAGTCCATTCCATTCCATTCTACCTTTCATTCCATTGCATTCCGCATTCTATACCATTCTATTCCATTCCATTCCACATTCCATTCCACTTTCCATTCCATGTCGCATTCCATGTTCCATTCCACGTCCTATTCCAGGTTGCATTCCTTTCCATTCCACGTCACATTCCATGTTCCATTCCATGTCCCATTCCAGGTTGCATTCCTTTCCATTCCACGTTCCATTCCATTCCACGTTGCATTCCACGATCCATTCCACTTTCCATTCCACATTGCATTCTAAGTTCCATTCCGTTCCATTTCACATTCCATTCCACGTTCTATTCCATTAAATTCCCCGTTCCATTCCATTCCATTCCACATTCCATTCCATGTTGCAGTCCATTTTTTTCCACTTTCCATTCCACGTTCCATTCCACGTTCCATTCCATTCCATTCCACATTCCTTTCCGTTCCATTTCACATTCCATTCCATTTGTTTCGACATTCCCTTCCACTCTCCATTCCACTTTGAATTCCATGTTGCATTCCACGTCCCATTCCAAGTTCCATGCCTTTCCTTTCCACATTCCATTCCATTCCATTCCACATTCCATTCCATTCCACTTTCCATTCCATTCCATTCCATATTCCATTCCATTCCATTCCATATTCCATTCCACATTTCATTCCATTCCATTCCACGTTCCATTCAACTTTCCAATCTATTGAATTTCACGTTCCATTCCATATTCCATTCCACATTCCACATTCCCTTCCAGTTCCATTCCATGATCCATTCCACATTCAATTACAGGAACCATTGTAATTTCCATTCCACATTGCATTCGATTCCTTTCCATTCCATGCCACATTCCCTTCCACATTACATTCCATATTCCATTCCACGTTCCATTCCAAATTCCTTTCCATTCCATGCCACATTCCCTTCCACATTACATTCCACATTCCATTCCATGTTCCATTCCACATTCCTTTCCACTTTCTCTTCCACGTTCCATTCCACTTTCCATTCCATTTCATTCAAAGTTCCATTCCACGTTACATTTCTTTCCATTCCACTTTCCATTCCACCTTCCATTGCACATGCCATTCCACTTTCCATTCCATATTCCATTCCATGTTCCATTCCACATTCCATTCCACGTTCCATTCCACATTCTATTCCATTCCAATCCACTTTCCATTCCACTTTCCATTCCACGTTCCATTCCACATTCCATTCCACATTATACTGCAAATTCCATTCCACATTCCATTCCACATTCCATTGCACATTGCATTCCACATTCCATTCCACATTCCATTTCTTTCCATTTCACATTCCATTCCATTCCACTCCACATTCTGTTCCACATTCAATTCCATTCCATTCCACATTCCATTGTACATTCCATTCCATTCCATTCCACATTCCTTTCCATTGCATTCCAATTTCCATTCTAATCCATTCCATGTTCCATTCCATAACATTCCCCATTCCATTCCATTCCATTCCACATTCTGTTGCATTACACTTTCCATTCTATTCCATTTCACATTCCACTTCATTCCATTATATTCCTTTCCACATTCCATTCCATTCCCTTCCACATTCCATTCCATTTCATTCCATTCCATTTCATTCCATTCCACATTCCATTACATTCTACATTCCATTCCATTCCACATTCCATTCCCTGCCATTCCATTCCACTTTCCATTCCATTATACATTCCATTCCATTCCATACCCCATTCCATTCCATTCATTTATTGCATTCCATTCCATTCCATTCCACATACCATTATATACGACACTCTATTCAACGTTCCATTCCACGTTCCATTCCATTCCATTCCACATTCCATTCCACTTTCCATTCTGTTACAATCCACGTTCCATTCCACATTCCATTGCCCATTCCCTTCCACGTTCCATGACACATTCCATTTCTCGTTCCATTCCACTTTCCATTCCAAGGTCCATTCCTTTACATTCCACGTTCCATTCCACATTCCATTCCACATTCCATTCCACATTCCATTCCACAATCCATTCCGTTCCATTCTGTTCCATTCCACATTCTACTCCACATTCCATTCCTCATTCAATTTCATTCCATTCCAGATTCCATTCCATTCCATTCCACATTCCATTCCACTTTCATTCCAGGTTGCTTTCCACATTCCATTCCACATTCCATTCCAATTTCCATTCAAAATTCCATTCCACTTTCCACTCCATTCCATTCCATGTTCCGTTGCACATTGCATTCCATTCCATTAAACATTCTATTCCGCATTCCATTCCACATTCCATTCCATTCCATTCCACATTCTATTACATTCCATTCCACATTCCATTCCATTCAATTTCACATTCCATTCCAAATTCCATTGCACTCCATTCCACTTTCCATTCCACACTGCCTTGCATTCCATTCCACATTCTATTCCGTTCCATTCCACCTTGCATTCCATTCTTTTCCACATTCCATTCCACATTCCATTCCATTCAATTTCACCTTGCATTCCAAATTCCATTCCATTCCATTCCACTTTCCTTTCCTCATTGCCTTGCATTACATTCCATTAAACATTCTATTAAACATTCTATTAAACATTCCATTAAACATTCTATTAAACATTCCATTCTATTCCACATTCCACTCCACATTCCAATCCAATCCATTCAATGTTCTATTTCACGTTCCATTCCACAGTACATTGCACATTCTATTTCGCGTTCCATTCCATTCCATTCCACGTTCCACCCCACTTTCCATTCCTTTCCATTCCACTTTCCATTCCACGTTCCATTGCAAATTCCATTCCATGTTCCATTCCATGTTCCATTCCGCGTTCCATTCCATTCCACTCCAAGTTCCATTCCACATTCCATTCCATCCCTTTCCACGTTCCATTCCATTCCATTCCATTCCATGTTCCATTCTACGTTCCATTCCACATTCCTTTACACAATCCATTCCATTCAATTGCATTCCATTCCATTCCATGTTCCATTTGGCATTGCATTCCACATTCCTTTCCACATTACATTCCATTCCATTCCACATTCCTTTCAACTTTCCATTCCACTTTCCATTCCATTCAGTTCCACATTCCATTCCATTCCTTTGCACATTCCATTCATTTCCATTCCATTCCACGTTCCATTCTATTGTATTCCACTTTCCAGTCCATTCCATTCCACATTCCATTCCACGTTCCATTAAGTTCCATTCCATTCCACATTCCATTCCATTCTATTAGTCATTCCATTCCATATTCCATTCCATATTCCATTCCACTTTCTATTGCACGTTCCATTCCACGTTCCATTCCACGTTCCATTCCATTCCATTCCACATCCCATTCCACGTTCCATTCCATTCCATTCTACATTCCATACGCTAACATTCCATTCCATTCCACATTCCATTCCATTCCATTCCACATTCCATTCCACATTCCATTCCATTCCATTCCACATTCCATTCCATTCCATTCCACATTCCATATCTTTCCATTACATTTCTTTCCACATTCCATTCCGTTCCATTCCACATTCCATTCCACATTCCATTCCATTCCATTAAACATTCCATTCTACATTCCATTCTATTCAATTTCACATTCCATTCCATTCCATTCCAGATTCCTTTCCACTTTCCATTTCACATTCCATTCCACATTCCATTCCACGTTCCATTCCACATTCCATTACCTTCCTTTCCACATTCCATTTCTCATTCCATTCGATTCCACTCCACTTTCCATTCCACATTCCATTCCATTCCATTCCACATTCCATTCCATTCTATTCCATTCCACATTCCTTTCCACATTCCATTCCATTCCATTCCACATTCCATTCCATTCCATTCCACTTTCCTTTCCACATTCCATTCCACATTCCATTCCATTGCATTCCAGATTTCATTCCATTCCATTCCACATTCCATTTTACGCTCCATTCCATTGCATTCCATGTCCAATTCCACATTGCAATTCATACTCCATTTCACATTACAATACACTCCCTTTCACATTGCATTCCACATTCCACTACATTCCATTCCACAATCCATTCCACAGTCCATTGGCTTCCATCCCACTTTCCATTCCACGTTCCATTCCATTGCATGCCACGTTCAGTTGAACATTTCATTCCATTGCATGTGAGTTTCTGTTAAACTTTCCATTCCACATTATTTTTCACATTCCATTCCGTTCCATTACACATTTCATTCCACACTCCATTCCACATTGCATTCCACATTCCATTCTGTTCCATTCCATGTTTCTTTCCACATTACGTTCCACATTCCATTCCACATTCCATTCCACATTCCAATAAATTCCTTTCCACTTTCCATTCCATTTGATGCCACTTTCCATTCCACTTTCCATTCAACGTTCTATTCCAAGCACCATTCGATATCATTCCACGTTCTATTCCACATTCCATTCCATTCCATTCCAATTTCCTTTCCACATTCCATTCCCCATTCCATTCCACATTACGTTCCATTCCATTCCACATTCCCTTCCTCATGCCGTTCCACATTCCATTCCATTCCATTCCACATTCCATTCCATTCCACTGCAAATTCCATTCCACATTCCATTCCTTTCCTTTCCAAATTTCATTCCACATTCCATTCCACATTTCTTTCCACATTTCATTCTATTCCACATTCCAGTACACTTTCAAATGCATTACATTCCTCGTTCCATTCCACGTTACACTCCACTTTCCATTACACATTCCAATCCACTTTCCATTACACATTTCACTCAAATTCCATTCCACAATACATTCCACATTTCATACCACAATCCATTCCACATTCAATTCCATTCCATGCCACATTCCTTTCGACGTTCCATTCCTTTCCATACCACTTTCAATTCCACTTTCCATTCCATTATATTTTACATTCCATTCAACATTAAATTCGAAATTCCTTTTCACATTCCATTGCGTTCCATTACACATTCCATTCCACACTCTATTCCACTTTCTATTCCACATTCCATTGCACGATCCATTCAGTTCCATTCCACATTACGTTTCACCCTCCAGTCCACATTCCATTCCACTCTCCATTCCACATTCCATTTCACATTCCATTCCGTTCCATTCCACATTCCTTTCGACTTTCCATTCCGCATTCCATTCCACATTCTATTCCACATTCCATTCCACATTCCATTCCACATCCCATTCCACATTCCATTCCGTTCCATTCCACATTCCTTTCCTCCTTCCAATCCACATTCCATTTCATTTCATTCCACATTCAATAAAAAATTCCATTCCATTCCATTTCACATTCCATTCCGTTACATTCCAGATTCCTTTCCACATTTAATTTCACATTCAATTCCACATTCTCTTCCACATTCCATTCCACATTCCATTCCCTTCCTTTCAACGTTCCCTTCCATTCCATTCCACATTGCATTTCACATTCCCTTCCATTCCATTCCACATTCTTTTCCACATTCCATTGCACATTCTATTCCACATTACGTTCAACATTCCATTCCACGTTCTATACCACTCCATTCCACATTCCTTTTCACATTCCATGTCATTCCATTACACATTTCATTCCATTCCAATCCACATTCCATTCCACCTTCCCTTCCATGCCGTTCCACATTTAATTCCAATCCTCATTACATACCATTCCATTCCACTTTCCATTGTACGTTCCATTCCAAGTTCGATTTCATTCCATTCCACCCTCCATTACAGATTCCTATCCATTCCATTCAACTTTCCTTTCCACATTCCATTGCACATTCCATACCTTTCCATTCCACATTCCATTCCATTCCATTCCACATTCCATTCCTTTCCATTTCACATTCCATTACACTTTCCATTCCATTCCATTCCACTTTCCATTCCAAGTTGCATTCCACTTTCTATTCTAAATTCCAATCCACATTCCATTTCACATTCTATTCCACTCAATTTCACATTCCATTCCACATTCCACTCCATTCCGTTCCACATTCCTTTCTACATTTCATACCACAATCCATTCCACATTCCAACCCACATTCCGTTCCACGTTCCATTCCATTCCATTCCACATTCAATTCCACATTACACTGCATTACATTTTACATTCCATTACACATTCAATTCTACATTCCATTTCACATTCCACTCCGTTCCATTCCACATTCCTTTCCCTTCCCTTCAACGTTCCCTTCCATTCCATTCCACATTGCATTTCACATTCCCTTCCATTCCATTCCACAATCTTTTCCACATTCCATTGCGCATTCTATTCCACATTCCGTTCAACACTCCATTCCACGTTTCATTCCACTCCATTCCACATTCCATTTCACATTACGTTCCACATTCCATTTCACATTCCCTTCAATTAAATTCCCCATTCTATTCCATTCCACTCCACATTCCATTTCACTTTCCCTTCCATTCCATTCCACTTTAAATTCCATTCCTCATTACATTGAATTCCATTCCACTTTCCATTGTACATTCCATTCCAAGGTCGATTCAATTCCATTCCACCTTCCATTATACATTCCATTCCATTCTATTCCACTTTCCTTTCCACATTCCATTGCACATTCCATTCCATTCCATTCCACATTCCATTCCATTCCATTCTGTTCCATTCCACATTCCATTCCTTTCCATTTCACATTCCATTACACTTTCAATTTCATTCCATTCCACTTTCCATTCTACGTTGCATTCCACTTTCCATTCCAAATTCCAATCCACATTCCATTTCACATTTTATTCCACTCCATTTCACTTTCCATTCCACATTCCACTCCATTCCGTTCCACATTCCTTTCTACAATCCATACCACAATCCATTCCACATTCCATCCCACATTCCTTTCCACTTTCCATTCCATTCCATTCCACGTTCAATTCCACATTCCATTGCATTACATTTTACATTCCATTACACAATCAATTCCGTATTCCTTTCCTTTACAGTTCACATTCCCTTCCGTTCCATTCCACATTCCTTTCCACATTCCATTCCACATAATGTTCCACATTCCGTTCCACATTCAATTCCACATTCCATTCCATATTCCATTCCGTTCCATTCCACATTCTTTTCCACATTCCATTCCGCATTCCATTTCACTTTCCATTTCGCATTCCATTCCACAATCTATTCCACCGTCCATTTCACATTCCCTTCCATACCATTCCACATTCCTTTCCACATTGCATTCCACATTCCGTTTTATTCCACATTCCATTCCACATTCCATTCCTTTACATTTCACATTCCCTTCCGTTCCATTCCACATTCCTTTACAAATTCCATTCCACATTGAGTTCCACATTCCGTTCCACATCCCATTCCACGTTCCATTCCTTTCCATTCCACATTCCATTCCATTCCATTCCACATTCCTTTTCACATTCCACTTCACATTCCATTCCACATTCCATTCCATTCCATTCCACATTCCTTTTCACATTCCACTTCACATTCCATTCCACATTCCATTCCATAACTTTCCACATTCCATTTCACATTCCATTTAACGTTCCATTCATTACCATTCCACGTTCCATTCCACGTCCCATTCCATTTCATTCCACCTTCAATTCCACAGTCAATTCCATTCCATTTCAGGTCCCATACTACATTCCGTTCCACATTCCAATCCACATTCCATTCCGTCCATTCCACATTCCATTCCACATTCCATTCCGTTGCATTTCACATTCCAATCCACACTTCATTCCACATTACATTGCACATTCCATTCCATTCCATTCCACATTCCTTTCCACATTCCATTCCCAATTCCATTCCACATTCCAATAAATTCCATTCCACATTGTTTTCCACAACCCACTACATTCCATTCCACATTCCATTCCATTCTATTCCACATTCCTTTCAACATTCCATTCCACATTCCATTCCATTTCAAACTCCATTCCACATTCCATTCCACATTGCATTCCACATTCCATTTCTCATTCCATTCCACATTCCATTCCAATCTATTCCACATTACTTTCCACATTCCATTCCACATTACATTCCCTTCCATTTCCCATTTCATTCCACATTCCATTCCACCTTCCATTCCACGTTACATACCATGTTCCACTCCACGTTTCATTCCATTCCATTCCATGTTCTATTCCACGTTCCATTCCATTCAGTGCCACGTTCCATTCCACATTCCATTCCATTCAATACCACATTGCATTTCACATTCCATTCCACATTCCTCTCCATTCCATTCCTCATTCCATTCCACGTTCCATTCCATGTACCATTTCACGTTCCATTCCACATTCCATTACATTCCATTCCACGTTTCATTATATTTTCCATTCCACATTCTGTTCCACATTAAATTCCACTCCATTCCATTCCATTCCATTCCACATTCCATTCAACATTCTTTTCCACATTTCATTCCATTCCATTACAATTTCTTTCCACGTTCCATTCCACGTTCCATTCGACGTTCCTTTCCATTCCACATTGCACTGCATTCCATTCCATCTCACATTCCATTCCACATTCCGTTCCATTTCATTCTATTCCATTTCATTCCGTTCCACATTCCATTCCATTCCAATCCTCTTCACATTCCAAAATATTCCATTTCACTTTCTATTCTTTTCAGTTCCACCATCCAATCCATTCCATTGCACATTCCATTCCATTCCATTCCATTTCATTCCACTTTCCATACCATTCCATTGCATTACACATTCAATACATTTAAATTGCACGTTCCATTCCATTACATTCCACAATTCATTCCATTCCATTCCACATTCCATTCCGTGGTCCATTCCACATTCTATTACATTTCATTCTATTCCGTTGCATTCCATTCCACATTCCATTCCATTCCATTCCACTTTCCATTGCATTCCAATTTTCATTCCACTTTTCATTCCACTCCATTACACTTTCCATTCCACATTCCAGTCCATTCCATTCCATTCCATTCCTCATTCCATCGCAAATACCGTTCCACTCCATTCCATTCCATATTCAATTCCATTCCATTCCATTTGATTCCACATTCCATTCCACGTACCAAGCCATATCACTCCACATTCCATTTTATTCCATTCCATTGCCCATTCCTTTACATTCCATTCCACTTTCCATTCCATTCAACTCCACATTCCATTCCACATTCTATTACGTTCTATTGCACATTATTTCAATTCCATGCCACATTCCAATCCTTTCCCCTCCACATTCCATTCCATTCCATTCCACTTTCCTTTGCACATTCCACTCCATTCCAATCCACATTCCATTCCACATTCCATTCCTTTCCATTCCACATTGTATTCCATTCCTTTCCAAATTCCTTTCCATTCCATTGCACTTTCCATTCCAAATTCCATTCCATTCCAGTCCGCATTCCATTCCACATTCCTTTCCATTCCATTCCACATTCCATTTCATTCCATTACACATTCAATTCCATTCAACTTTCAATTTCACATTCTATTCTTTCCATTCCACATTCTCTTCCATTCCACTCCTCATTCCATTCCATTCTATTCCACATTCCATTCCACATCCCATTCCATTCCGTTCCACATTCCATTCCACATTCAATTACATTCCATTGCACGTTCCATTCCAAATTCCTTTCTATATTCTATGTGAAATGGAATGGAATGGAAAGTGGAATGGAATGTCGAATGGAAAGGAATGGAATGTAGTTGGAATGGAATGATATGTGGAATGGAAAGGAATGCAATGGAATGTCGAAAGGATGGGAATTCAATGTGTAATGGAATGCAATGGAATGTGGAATGGAAAGGAATTGAATGTGGAATGGAATGTGGAATGGAATGGAATCGAAAGTCGAATGGAATGGAGTGTGGAATGGAATGTGGAACAGAATGTGGAATGGAATGTGGAATGGAAAGAAATGAAATGTGGAATGGAAAGTGGATTGGAATGGAATGGAAAGGGGATTGCAATGGAATTTGTAGTGGAATGGAATGTGTAATGGAATTTGGAATGGAATGGAATGGAAGGAGGAATGGAAAGGAACGGGATGTGGAATGAAATCTAATGGAATGTGAAATAGAATGCAATGAATTGGAATTGAGTGTAGAATGGAATGAAATAGAATGTGAAATGGAAATTAATGGAATGTGGAATGGAATGGAATGGAATGCAATGTGGAATGGAATGGAATGGAATGTCGAATGGAAAGTGGAATGAAATAGAATGGAATATGGAATGGAATACCTTGGAATGCGGAATGGAATGCAATGAGGAATGGAACGTGGAATGGAATGGAATGGAACATGGAATGGAAAGGCATGGAACATGGAATGGAATGGAAAGGAAGCTGGAAATGAATGGAATGAAACGTGGAATTGAATGAAATTGAATGTGGAATGGAATGTGTAATGGAATGCAAGGGAAAGTGGAATGGAAAGTGTAATGGAACGTGGAATTGAATGTGTAATGGAAAGTGGAATGGAATGGAAGGGAAAGTGGAATGGAATGGAATGGAAAGGAAAATGGAATGGAATGGAATGGAATGGAATGGAATGGAATGGAATGGAATGGCATGTGGAATGGAATGTGAAATGGAATGGAATTGGATGTGGAATGGAAGGTCCCATGGAGTGGTATGGAATTGAATGGAATTGAATGTGGAAAGGAATGCAATGGAATGTGGAATATAATGTGGAATGGAATTTGGAATGGAGTGGAATGTAATGTGGATTTGAATGTAGAATGGAATGGTATGGAATGTGCAATCAAATGTGAAGTGGAATGGAATGGAATGTGGAATTGAATGTGGAATGGTATGCAATGGAATGTGCAATGGAAAGGAATGGAATATGGAATGGAATGTGGAATGGAATGGAATGGAATGTAATGTGCAATGGAATGGAATGGAATGTGGAATGGAATTAAATCGAATATGGAATGGAATGCACAATGGAATGGAAGGGAATGGAAAGGAATGTGGAATGGAATGGAATGGAATGTGGAATGGAATAGAATGGAATGTGGAATGGAATGTGGAAACGAATGGAATGGCATGGAATGGAATGTGGAATGGAGTGTGGAATGGAATGGAAAGGAATGGAATGGAATGTGGAATGGAGTAGAAAGGAATGTGGAATGGAATGTGGAATGGAATGGAATGGAATGGCATGGAAAGGGGAAAGCAATAGAAAGTGGAATGGAATGCTTTGGAATATGTAAGGGAATGTAGAATGGAATGGAATGAGATGAAATGGAGTTTGGAATGGAATGGAATGTGGAATTGAACGGAATGGAATGTGTAATGGAATGGAATGGAATGTGGAATGAAACGGGGAATGGAAAGTGAAATGGAATGTTGAATGGAATCGAATGAAATAGATTGGAATGTCGAATGGAATGATAAGTAATGTGTAGTGGAATGGAATGGAATGTGAAATGGAATGTGGAATGGAATGTGCAATGGAATGTGGAATGGAATGGAATGCAATGCAGAGTGAAATGGAATGGAATGGATAGGAATTTGGAATGGAATGGATTTGAATGTGGAATGGAGTGTAATGGAATGTGGAGTGGAATGGAATGGAATGTGCAATGGAATGCAAAATGGAATGGAATGGAATGTGCAATGGAATGTCATGGATTGTGGAATAGAATGCAAAGGAACTGTATGTGGAATTGAATGGTATGGAATGGAATGTGGAAGGGAATGGAAGGCAATGGAATGTGGAAAGTTATGGAATGGAACGGAATGGAAAGGAATGGAATGTGGAGTGGAATGGAATGAAATGTGGAATGGAAAACCGTCTGGAATTGAATTCTTGGAACGTGGAATGAAATGGAATGGAATAGAATGGATTGGAATGGAAAGGAATGTGGAATAGAATACAATGGAATGTGGAATGGAATTTGAAAAGGAATAGAATGGAAAGAGGAATGTAATGTGAAATGGATTGGAATGGAAGGTGGATTCGAATGTAGTGGAATGTGGAATGGAATGGAATGGAATGGAATGGAATGTGGAATGGATTGGAATGGAATGGAATGTTGAATCGATTGGAATGGAATTTGGAATGGTACGGAATGGAATGGAATTTCAAATGGAATGGAATTGAATGTTCAAAGGAATGTGGAATGGAGTGGAATGGAATGTGAACTGGAATGTGGAATGGAATGGAATGGAATGGAATTGAATGCAATTTGGAATGGAATATAATGGAATGGAATTTGCAATGCAATTTGGAATGGAAAGTAATGGAACATGGAATGGAATGGAATGGAATGTTGAATGGAATGGAATGGAATTTGGAATAGAATGGAATGGAATGGAATGTGAAATTGAATGGAATGGAATGTGGAATGAAATGGAATGGAATGTGTAATGGAATGTGGAATGGGATAGAACGGAAGATGAAATGTAATGGAATGCACAATGGAATGGAATGGAACGTCGAATAGAATGTGGAATGAAATGGAATGGAATGTGGAATGGAATGTGGAATGGAATGGAATGGATAGTGGAATGGCATGGAATGCAATGTAACGGAGTGGAATGGAATGGAATGGAATGGAATGGAATGGAATGGAATGTGGAATGGAATGGAATGGAATGAAATGGAATGTAATAGAAGACAAAGGAATATAGAATGAAATGGAATGGAATGTGGAATGGAATTGAATGGAATGTTGAATGGAATTTAATGGAATATGCAATGGAATGTGGAATGGAATGGAATGGAATGTAGAAAGGAATGTGGTATGGAAAGGAATGGAAAGTAGAATGGAATGTGGAATGGAATGGAATGAAATATAGAATGGTATATGGAATGGAATGGAATGGAATGTTGGAAGCAATGGAATGGAAAGTGGAATGGAATGTGGAATGGAATGGAATGGAAAGTGGAATGGAATGTGGAATGGAATGGAATATACAATGGAATGTGGAATGGAAAGTGGAATAGAATTGAATTTGGAATGGAATGGGATGGAATGCAGCATGGAATGGGGAATGGAATGGAATGGAATGTGGATTGGAATGGAATGCATAACGGAACAGGAATGGAATGGAATGGAATTTGGAATGGAATGGAATGGAATGTGGAGTGGAATGTAGAATGGAAAGGAATGGAATTTCAAATGTATACTTGAATTGAATGGAATGGAATGTGAAATGGAATGTGGAATGGAATTGAATGGAAACTAGAAAGGAACCTGGAATGAAATGGAAAGAAATTCGGAATGGAATGGAATATAATGGAATGGGGAAAGGAAAGAAATTGAATGGAATGCGGAATGGAACGTGGAATGGAACGTGGAATATAAAGTGGAATGGAACTTGGAATGGAAAGTGTAATGGAATGAAATGTGAAGTTTAATGGAATGGAATGAATTGCGGAATGGAATGGAAAGGAATGTGGAATGTAATGGAATGGAGTGGAATGTGGACTGAAATGAAATTAAATGGAATGGAATGTGGGATGGAATGGAATTTAATGTGGAATGCAATGGAGTGGAATGAGGAATGGAATGTAATGTGGACCTGACTGGAATGGAATGGAATGTGGACTGGAATGGTATGGAATGTGGAATGAAATGGAAAGGAATGTAGAATGAAATGGAATGGAATGTGCAATGGAATGTGGAATGGAATGGAATGTAATGTGGAATGGTATGTGGATGGGAAAGTGGAATGGAATGGAATGGAAGTGAATGGAATGCGGAATGGAATTGAATGGAATGTGGATTGGAAGAGAATGTAAAGGAATGATATGTGGAATGGAACAAAATGGAATATGGAATGGAATGTGGAAAATAATGGAATTGTAAGTGGAATGGAATGTGGAACGGAATGGAATGACACAAGGAATGGAATGGAAAGGAATGTGTAATGGAATTAGGAATGGAACATGGAATAGATGGAGTGGAATGTGGAATGTAATGGAATGGAATGTGGAATGGAATGGAATGTGGAATGGAAGGGGATGGAGTGTGGAATGGAATGGAATGCAATGTGGAATGGAATGGAATGTGGAATGAAATAGAATGGAATGGAATGTGAAAGGGAATGGAATGGAATGGAATGCAATGTGGAGTGGAATAAAATGGAATAGAATGGAATGTGGAATGTAATGGTATGCAAAGTGGAATGGAATGGAAAAGAATGTAGAAAGGAATGTGGAATTCAATGGAATGGAATGTGGAAAGGAAAGGAATGGAATCTGGAAAGGAATGTGGAATGGAATGGAATGGAATGTGGAATGGAATGGAATGGAATGTGGAATGGAATGGAAAGTGCAATGGAAGGGAATGGAATGCGGAAAGGAATGCATTGCAATGTGGAATGGAATGGAATATCGAATGGAATCGAATGGAATGGAATGTGAAATGGAAGGGAATGGAATGTGGAATGGAATGGATTGGAATTTGGAATGGAATGGAGTGGAATGTGGAATGGAATGGAATGGAATACGGAATTGAATTGAATGGAATGGAATGTGGCATGCAATGGAAAGAATTGGAATGGAATGTGGAACGGAACGTGGAATTGAATGGGGAATTGAATGGAATACATTGTGGAATGTAATGTGCAAAGGAATGGTATGGAATATGGAATGGAATGTGGAATGCAATGTGGAATGGAATGGAATGGAATGTGGAATGGAACGTGGAAAGGAACGTAGAATTCAATGGGGAATTGAATGGAATAGATTGTGGAATGTAATGTGCAATGGAATGCTATGGAATATGGAATGGAATGTGGAATGCAATGTGGAATGGAATGGAATGGAATGTGGAATGGAACGTGGAATGGAACGTGGAATGGAACGCGGAATGGAATGGATTGGAATGTGGAATGGAATGTGGGATGGAATGGAATGGAATGTGTAATGGAATGTGGAATGCAGCGTGAAATGGAATGGAATGTGGAATGCAATGTGGAATGGAATGGAATGGAATGGAATGGAATGTTTAAATGGAATGTATGGAATGTGGAATGGAATATGGTCTGGAATGGAATGCAATGTGCAAAGGAATGTGGAATGTATTGGAATGGAACTTGGAATGGAACGTGGAATGGAACGTGGAATGAAATGTGGAATGGAATAGAATGGAATCTGTAATGGAAGGGAATGGAATGTGGAATGGAATGTGCAATGGAATGGAATGGAAAGGAATGGAATGTGTAAGGCAATGGAATGGAATGTGGAGTGGAAAGAAATGGAACGTGGAATGGAATGCGGAATGAAACGAGGAATGTAATGTGGAATGGAACCTGTAATGGAAAGTGGAATGCAATAGAATGGAATGTGGAATGGAAGGGAATGGAATGTGGAATGCAATGGGGAATTGAAAGTGGAATGCAACGTGGAGTAGAACTTGGAATGTAATGTGGAATGGAATTGAATGGCATGTGGAATGGAATAGAATGGAATGTCGAATGGAATGGAATGTAGTGTAATTTGGAATGGAATGGAACGTTCCATTCCACATACCATTAAATTCCATTCCACATTCCTTTCCATTGCAGTACACATTCCATTCCATTGCATTCAACATTCCATTCCACATTCCATTCCTTTCCATTCCACATTATGTTCCATTCCATATTCCATTCCATTCCATTCCGCATTTCATACTGTTCCACGTTCCATTCCAAATTCCATCCCATTCCATTCCACATTCCATTCCATTCCATTCCACTGTATACTCCATTCCATTCAATTCCTGTCCGCATTCCATTCCATTCCATTCCATTCCACATTCCATTCCACATTTCATTCTATTCCATTCCACATTCCATTCCATTCCATTCCACATTCCATTCCGTTCCGTTCCATTTCTCATTCCATTCCATTCCACATTCCTTTCCACATTCCATTCCATTGCAGTCCAGATTCCATTCCATTCCCTTCCAGATTCCATTCCATTCCATTCTACATTCCATTCCACATTCCTTTCCACATTCCTTTCCACGTTCCATTCCACGTCCCATTCCAAGTTCCATTCCACGTTCCATTCCACGTTCCATTCCATTCCATTCCACGTTCCATTCCACGGTCCATTCCATCTCATTCCACATAGCGGTACACATTCCATTCTATTCCCTTGCACATTCCATTACACATTTCATTCCATTCCATCCCACATTCCATTCCACGTTCCATTCAATTCCATTCCACATTCCAATAAAAATTCCATTCCACGTTCCATTCCACCTTCCTTTAGACGTTCCATTCCGCGTTCCATTCCACATTTCATTCCATTCCATTTCATATACCATTCCATGATCCATTCCATTCCATTCCACTTTCAACTCCACGTTCCATTCCATTCCATTCCACATACCTTTCCATTCCATTTAAAATTCCATTCCTTTCCATTTCCCATTCCATTCCATTCCATTGCATTCCACATTCCATTCTATTCCATTCCACAATCCATTCAATTCCATTTCATTCCATTCCATATTCCGTTCCAATTTCCATTTTACATTACATTACATTACTTTTCACATTCCATTCCATTCCACTCCATTCCACAATCCATTCCATTGCATTCCACATTCCATTCCAAATTGGAATCCACATTCCATTGCATTCCATTCCACAATCCATTCCATTCCATTCCATTGCATTCCACATTCCATTCCTTTAATTTCACATTCCATTCCATTGCATTCCACATTCCATTACTTTACTTTTCACATTCCATTCCATTCCATTCCATTCCACATTCCATTACTTTACTTTTCACATTCCATTCCATTCCATTCCATTCCACAATCCATTCCATTGCATTCCACATTCCATTCCACATTCCATTCCAAATTCCATTCCACATTCCATTGCATTCCATTCCACATTCCATTCCATTCCATTCCATTGCATTCCACATTCCCTTCCATTTCATTCCATTCCATATTCCTTTCCATTCCATTCCACATTCTATTTCACTTTCCATTCCATTCCATTCCATTTCATTCCACATTCTGATCCATTCCATTCCACTTTCCATTCCACATTGCATTCCACATTTCATTCCATTCCATTCTATTACACTTTACATTCTATTCAATTCCACTTTCCATTCCACATTGCATTCCACATTCCATTCCACGTTCCATTCCATTCCATTCCATTCCACATTCTATTCCATTCAATTCCGCATTCCATTAGAGTCCATTCCATTCCATTCCACATTCCGTTCCATTCCATTCCATTCCACATTCCAATACATTCCATTCCATTCCACATTCCATACAATTCAATTCCACATTAAATTCCATTACATTTCAGTTTGCATTCCACGTTCCATTCCACGTTGCATTCCACGTTCTATTCCATGTTCCATTCCTCGTTTCATTCCTTACCATTGCACACTCCATTCCATGCCATTACACATCCCATTCCATTCCATTCCACATTTAATTAATCGTTCCATTCCATTCCTTTCCCCGTTCCATTCCACGTTCCATTCCACATTCTATTCCATTCCATTCCATATTACATTCCACGTTCCATTCCACGTTACATTCCACTTTCCATTCCAATTTCCATTCCATATTCCATTCCGCAATCCATTCCATTCCATTCCATGTTCCATTCCACCTTCCATTCCACATTCCATTCCACATTCCTTTGAACATTCCATTCCACATTCCATTCCATTCCATTCCATTCCACATTCCATTCCACATAGTGATCCATTCTAGTACACATTCCATTCCACATTCCATTCCATTCCATTGAAACATTCCATTCCATTGCACATTCCATTCCATTCCACATTCAATTCCATTCCATTCCACGTTTCATTCGACATTCCATTCCACATAGTGTTCCATTCCAGTGCACATTCCATTCCACTTTCCTTTCCATTCCTTTTAAACATTCCATTCCATTCCACATTCCATTAAATTCCATTCCACATTCCATTCCATTCCATTCCATCTTCCATTGCATGTTCCATTCCGCATTCCTTTGCACATTCCATTCCTCACTGCATTCCATTCCATTCCACATTCCATTCCAAATTACATTTCATTGCATTCCACATTTCATTCCCATTCCATTCCGTTACATTCCACATTACATTCCACGTTCCATTCCATTCCACTTTCCTTTTCATTCCATTGCATTTGAATTGCACATTCCATTCCATTCCATTCCCCACCCCATTCCACATTCAATTCCATTCCATTTCACCTTCCATTCCACGTTCCTTTCCACATTCCATTCCACATTCCATTCAACATTCCATTCCATTCCATTCCAATTTCCATTCTACATTACATTCCACAATCCATTCCACATTCCATTCCTTTCCATTCAACGTTCCATTCCACATTCCAATCCGCATTCCAACATATTCCATTCCACATCCCATTGAGCATTCCATTCCTTTCCATTCCACACTCCATTACACAGTCCATTCCATTCCGCATTCCGTTCCACATTCCATCCCACATTGCATTCCATTCCATTCCGTATTCCATTCCGCATTCCACTCCATTCCATTCCACGTTCCACTCCACATTCCATGCCACATTCAATTAGATTGAATACCCCATTCTGTTCCACATTCAATTCCACATTCCATTCCACATTCCATTCCAATACATTCCACTTTCGATTCCACGTTCCGTTCCACATTCCATTCCACGTTCCACTCCACATTCCATTCCATTCCATTCCACGTTCCATTCCATTCCATTCCATTCCATATTCCATTCCATTCCATTCCACTTTCTATTCCACTCCATTCCATTCCACGTTCCATTCCATTCCATTCCACTTTCCATTCCACTTTCCATTCCACATTCCGACATGTTCCACTCCACATTCCATTGAGCATTCCATTCCACATTCCATTCCTTTCCATTCCACACTCCATTCCACATTCCAGTCCATTCCGCATTCCATTCCACGTTCCACTCCACACTCCATGCCACATTCCATTAGATTGAATTCCACATTCTGTTCCACATTCAATTCCACTCCATTCCACATTCCATTCCACGTTCCATTCCAATGTCCGTTAAATTCCATTCCACATTCCATTCCATTCCGTTCCACATTCCATTCCATTCCAATCCTCATTTCATTCCACATTTCATTCCATTCCATTGCACATTCCATTCCACATTCCATTCCTCATTCCATTCCATTCCATTCCATTCCATTCAAATCCACGTTCCATTCCTCATTCCATTCCATTCCATTCCACGTTCCATTCCACACTCAATTCCACATTCCTTTCCATATTCCATTCCGTTCCATTCCACACTTGATTCCACATTCTATCCTATGTTGAATTCCACATTCCATTCCACGTTCCATTAGACTTTAAATTCCACGATCAATTCCATTGCATTTCACTATCCATTCCACATTCCATTCCATTACAAGTTGCATTCCACATACGTTTCCACTTTCCATTTAATTCCATTCCACTTTCCATTCCACTTTCCATTTCATTACATTCCACGTTCCATTCCACAACGCATTCTACATTGCAATCCACTTTCCATTACACATTCCACTAAATTTCCTGCCACATTCCATTCCACATTCCACATTCCATTGCATTCCACACTGCGTTCCACATTCCATTCCACATTCCATTCCATTCCATTCCACATTCCATTCCACATTCCATTCCACTTTCGATTCAATGTTCCATTCAATTTCTTTCCATGTTCGTTTCCACATTCCATTCCATTCCATTAAAGTTTCCATTCCACATTCCATTGCACATTCCATTCCACATTCCATTCCATTCCATTCCACATTCCATCCCATATTCCATTCCATTCCGTTCCACATTCCTTTCTATTACACTCCACATTTCATTCCACTTTCCCTTCCATTCCATTCCACATTCTATTCGAAGTTCCATTCCATTCCATTCAACGTTCCTTTTCATTCCCTTCCGCATTCCATTCCACATTCCATTCCGTTTATTCCATTCCAGTCCGTTCCACATTCCTTTCTATTACACTCCACATTTCATTCCACTTTCCCTTCCATTGCATTCCACATTCTATTCGAAGTTCCATTCCATTCCATTCCACTTTCCATTCCATTCCATTCAATGTTCCTTTTCATTCCATTCCGCATTCAATTCCACATTCCATTTCTCATTCCATTCCACATTCTATTTCACTTTCCATTCCATTCCATTCCATTACACATTCCATTCCAGTTCATTCCACATTCCATTCCATTCCATTCCACATTCCTTTCTAAATTTCATTTCACATTCCATTCCACTCCATTCTATTCCACTTTCCATTCCATTCCATTGCACAATCCATTCCACATTCCATTCCACATTCCATTCCAATTTCCATTCCATTGCATTCCACATTCCAATCCATTCCTTTCCTCATTCCATTCCATTCAACTGCACATTCCATTCCATTCCATTACATTCCATTCCACATTCCATTCCATTCCATTCCATTCCATTCCACATCCCTTTCCATCACATTCCGCCTTCCATTCCATTCTATTCCATTACATTCCACTTTCCACTCCCTTCAATTCCATTCCATATTCCATTCCATTTAATTCCACATTCCATTCCTTTGCATTCCACATTCCATTCCACGTTCCATTCCATGATGCATTCCATGTTCCATTCCATTTCACTCCACTTTCAATTCCACGTTCCATTTCATATTCCATTCCACATTGCATTGCACGTTCCATCGCATTCCATTCCACATTCCAATCGATTCCATTCCGCATTCCATTTCACATTCCAATCCAAGTTCCATTCCATTATTTCCAAGTTCCATTCCACTTTCCATTCCATTCCATTCCTCGTTCCATTGCAGTTTCAATTCCACCTTCCATTCCACATTCCTTTCCATTACATTCCACGTTCCATTCCACATTCCATTCTATTCCACTTTCCTTTCCAGATTCCATTCCACATTCGATTCCATTACATTCCACGTTCCATTCCACATTCCATTCCATTCCATTCCACGTTTCATTCAACATTCCATTCCATTTAATTTCACGTTCCATTCCATATTCCATTCCACATTACATTCCACATTCCATTTCACGTTCCATTCCGCGATCCATTCCACACTCAATTCTACGATACATTGCATTTTCCATTCCATATTCTATTCCATTCCATTCCGTTCCCCTCCACATTCCCTTCCACATTCCATTCCACATTCCATTCCACGTTCCATTCCACATTCCTTTACACATTTCATTCTATGTTCAATTCCACATTCCATTCCCTTACTTTCCACGTTCAATTACTCGTTGCATTCCATTCATCTTTCCACTCCATATTCCATTGAACTTCCCATTCTATGTTCCATTCCTTGTTCCATTCCACGTTCCATTCCACATTCCATTCCATTGCATTCCACATTCCATTCCACTTTCCATTCCATTGCATTCCACATTCCATTCTCATTCCATTGCATTCCATTCCACATTCCATTCCATTCCACGTTTCATACAACCTTCCATTCCATTCAATTCCACATTCCATTCCACATTCCATTCTTATTCCATTGCATTCCATTCCACATTCCATTCCACATTCCATTCCATTCCACATTTCATAAAACTTTCCATTCCACATTCCATTCCATTCCACATTTCATACAACATTCCATTCCATTCCACATTCCATTCCACATTCCATTCCTCATTCCATTCCATGATCCATTCCACTTTCCGTTCCACGTTCCATTCCACATTGCATTTCTCTTTCCATTCGGTGATCCATTCCACGTTCCATTTAACTTTCCATTCCATTCCATACCAAGTTCCATTCCTGTCCATTCCACGTTCCATTTCATTCCGTTCCACAGTCCATTCGACTTTCCATTTCACATTCCGTTCCATATTCTGTTTCACTTTCCATTCCAATCCATACCATTCCAGTACACATTACTTTCCATTCTGTTGCTCATTCCATTCCATTCCATTCTTCGATCCATTCCACATTCCAATCCACATTCCATTCCGTTCCATTCTATTCCACATTCCATTCCATTCCATTAAACAATCCATTCCACGTACGATTCCACATTCCATTCCACGTTTCATTACATTCCATTGCATTCTATTCCACATTCCATTCCATTCCATTAAACAATCCATTCCACGTACCATTCCACGTTCCATTCCACGTTTCATTCCATTCCATTCCACATTCCAATACATTCCCTTCCACTTTCCATTCCATTCCATTCCACATTCCATTCCATTCCATTCCACATTCTACCACATCCCATTCCAAGTTGCATTCCATTCCATTCCACTTCCCATTCCGCATTCCATTCCACATTACATTCCACGTTCCATTCCAATCTATTTCACCTTCCTTTCCATTCCATTACACGTTCCATTCCACTTTTCATTCCTCATTCCTTTCCACATTGCATTTCACGTTGCATTACATTCCATTCCACATTCTATTCCACGTTCCATTCCATTCCCTTCCAAATTCCACTGCTTTCAATTCCACGTTCCTTTCCATTCCATTCCACATTGCATTCCATTCCATTCTATTACATGTTCCATTACTTTACAGTCAACATTCCATTCCATTGCATTCCACATTCCATTTCACATGCCATTCCACATTCCATTCCTCATTCCATTCCACCTTCCATTCCTTCCCATTCCTCATTCCATTCCATTCCATTCCACTTTCCATTCCATTCAATTCCACATTTCACTCCATTCCATTGCATTCCATATTCTATTCCATTCCATTCCGCATTCCATTCCTTCCGATTCCGTACTATTCCACATTCCATTCCATTCCACTCAATGTTCCATTTCATTCCATTCCACTTTCCATTCCACAATCATTCCACATTCTTTTCCACGTTCTATTCCATTTCAATCATCATTCCATTTTATTCCAATCCACGTTCCATTCCACGTTCTATTCCATTCCATTTCACATTCCATACCATTCCATTCCATTCCACATTCAATTAATTTCGATTCCTCATTTCATTCCATTGCATGGCATTCCATATTCCATTCCATTCCATTCCTCATTTCATTCCATTACATTGCATTCCACATTCCATTCTATTCAATTCCCATTCCATTCCATTCCATTCCATTATATTCCACATTCCATTTCATTCCATTCCACACTCCATTCCATTGCATTCCACATTCCATTCCACATTCCATTCCACATTACTGTACTTTCCATTTCACATTCCATTCCACAATCCACTCCATTCTATTTCACATTCCATTCCACATTCCATTCCATTTCATTTGACATTCCAATGCACATTCCATTGCATTCCATTCCACGTTCCTTTCCGTTAAACTTCACCTTCCATTTCACATTCCTTTCCATTTCATTCCACATTCCATTGCACATTCCATTCCACATTTCATTCCACGTTTCATTCCATTCCTATCCTCGTTCCATTCCATGTTTCATTCCACATTCCATTCCACATTTAATTCCATATTGCATTCCGTTCCATTCCACATTCCATTCCTTTCCTTTCCACATTCCATACTACATTTCATTCCATATTCCATTCCATATTCTATTCCACATTGCATTCCACATTCCATCACACATTCCATTCCACATTCCATTCCATGTTCCATTCCATTCCACTTTCCATTACACGTTCCCTTCTATTCCATTCTAAATTTCATTCCAAATTCCATTTCACTTTCCATTCCATTATATTCCATTCCACATTCCATTCCATTCCATTCCAATCCACATTCCAATCCATTCCATTCCAAGTTCAATTCCATTCCACATTCCTTTCCACATTCCATTGCACATTCCATTCCGTTCTATTCTACATTCCTTTCCATTCCATTCCACATTCCATTCCATTCCATTCCATTCCATTCCAATACACATTCCATTCAATTCCATTCCACATTCCATTCCACATTTCATTGCATATTTACTTCCATTCTATTTTATTCCACATTCCATTCAATGCCATTCCACATTTCATTCCATTCCATTCCACATTCCATTACACATTCCATTCCCCGTTCAATTCTATTCAATTCCACTTTACATTCCATTCAATTCCACGTTTCATTCAATTCCGTTCCACATTGCATTCCATTCCATTCCACATTGCATTCGTTTCCATTCCCATTCCATTCCACATTCCATTCCATTCCATTCCACTTTCAATTCTATTCCATTCCATTCCATTCCACATTCAATTCCAAATTGCAAACCATTAAATTCCAAAATCCATTCCATTCCATTCCATTCCACATTCCAATCCACATTCCACTCCATTCCATTCCTTTGCACATTCCATTCCACATTACATTCCATTCCGTTTCACATTCAATTCCATTCCATCCCCTTCCACATTCCATTCCATATTACATTTCTTTCCATTTCACCTTTCTTTCCATTCCATTCCACATTCCATTCCGCATTCAGTTTCATTCCATTCCTCATTCCATACTACATTTCATTCCATATTCCATCCCACTTTCCATTCCACATACCATTCCTTATTCTATTTCACATTCCATTCCACATTTGATTCCTTGTTCCATTTCATTTCACTTTCCATTCCACATTCCATTCTATTCCATTCCACATTTCATTTCATTACATTAAACATTCCATTCCAAATTCCATTTCACTTTCCTTTCCATTCCATTCCACATTCCATTCCATTTCATTCCAATCCACATTCCATTCCATTCCATTCCAAGTTCAATTCCATTCCACAGTTCATTCCACATTCCATTGCACATTCCATTCCATTACATTCTATTCCACATTCCATTCCATTCCATTCCACATTCCTTTCCCCGTTCAATTCCATTCAATTCCATGTTCCTTTCATTCCATTGAAATCAACGTTCCAATCCATTCCATTCAATTCCACATTCGATTCCGTTGCATTGAATTCAACTTTCCATTCCATTCCATTCCACATTCCATTCCATTCCGTTCCATTCCAAATTCCATTCCATTCCATTCCATTTCACATTCCATATCATTCCATTCCAATCCCTATTCCTTTCCATTCCATTCCAAGTTCAATTCCATTCCAAATTCCATTCAATTCCATTCCAGATTCAATTATACTCTCACTTCCATTCTATTCTATTCCCCATTCCATTCCATTCCATTCCACATTCCTTTCCATTCCATTCAAGATTCCATAACATATTCCATTCCTTGTTCAATTCCCTTCAATTCCACATTCCATTCCATTCAATTCCCCTTTGCTCTGAATTCCATTCCACTTCCCATTCCATTCCATTCCACATTCCATTCCAATCCATTCCACATTGCATTCCATTCCATTCCCATTCAATTCCACATCCATTCCATTCCATTCCACTTTCAATTCCATTCCATTCCACATTCAATTCCACATTGCAACCCATTCCATTCCACATTCCATTCCATTCCATTCAACAGTCCATTCCATTCCACTCCACATTCCAATCCACATTCCACTACATTCCATTCCTCATTCAATTCCATTCCATTCCTTTGCACATTCCATTCAACTTTCCTTTTCTTTCCATTTCACATTCCTTTCCATTTCATTCCACATTCCATTCCGCATTCAATTCCATTCCATTCCACATTCCATTGGACATTCCACTCCATTCCATTCCACGTACCATACTACATTTCATTCCATATTCCATTCCACATTCCATTCCACTTTCCATTACACATTGCATTCCACATTCCATTCCTTGTTCCATTGCGTTTCACTTTCCATTCCACATTCCATTCTATTCCATTCCACATTCCATTTCATTCCATTCCACATTCCATTCCAAATTTCATTTCACTTTCCATTCCATTCCATTCCATTCCACATTCCATTAAATTCCATTCCAATCCAAATTCCATTCCATTCCATTCCAAATTCAATTCCATTCCATTCCATTCCACATTCCGTTACACATTGACTTCCATTCTATTCTATTCCCCATTCCATTCCATTCCATTCCACATTCCATTCCATTTCATTCAACATTCCATTACGCATTCCATTCCCCATTCAATTCTCTTCAATTCCATGTTCCAATCCATTCAATTCCACTTTCCACTCAATTCCATTCCACTTTCCATTCCATTCCATTCCAAATTCCATTCCATTTCATTCCGCTTTCATTCCATTCCATTCCCATTCCATTCCACATCCATTCCATTCCATTCCACTTTCAATTCCATTCCATTCCACTTTCAATTCCATATTTAAACACATTTCATTCCACATTCCATTCCATTCCATTCCACAATCCATTCCATTCCATTCCACATTCCATTCCACATTCCATTCCATTCCATTTTACTTTCAATTCCATTCCATTCCATTCCACATTCCATTCGACTTTCCATTTCTTTCCATTTCACATTCCGTTCCATTCCATTCAACATTCCATTCCGCATTCAATTCCATTCCATTTCACATTCCATTGGACATTCCTCTCCATTCCACTCCACATTCCAGACTACATTTCATTCCATATTCCATTCCACATTCCATTCCACTTTCCATTACACATTCCATTCCACATTCCATTCCTTGTTCCATTGAATTTCAGTTTCCATTCCACAGTCCATTCTATTCCATTCCACATTCCATTTCATTCCATTCCACATTCCATTCGAAATTTCATTTCACTTTCCATTCCATTCCATTCCACATTCCATTCCATTCCATTCCAATTCACATTCCATTGCATTCCATTCCACATTGCATTGCACATTCCATTCCATTCCATTCCACATTCCATTCCATTCCATTCCACATTCCACTGCATTCCATTCCACATTCCATTCAATTCTATTCCACATTCCATTCCATTCCATTCCACATAACACTCCATTCCATTCCACATCCTATTCCGTTGCATTCCGCCTTCCATTCCATTCTATTCTATTACATTCCACATTCCACTCCATTCAATTCCATTCCATATTGCATTCCATTCGATTCCACATTCCATTCCTTTGCATTCCACATTCCATTCCACGTTCCATTCCACGATGCATTCCATGTTCCATTCCATTTCACTCCACTTTCCATTCCACATTCCATTTCACATTCCATTCCACATTGCATTCCAAGTTCCATCCCTTTCCATTCCACATTCCAATCGATTCCATTCCACGTTCAATTCCACATTCCATTCCACATTCCATTTCACAGTCCAATCCAAGTTCCATTCCATTCTTTCCAAGTTGCATTCCACTTTCCTTTCCATTCCGTTCCTCCTTCCATTCCAGTTTCGATTCCACGCTCCATTCCACATTCCATTACATAACATTCCACGTTCCTTTCCACATTGCATTCCATTCCATTCCACTTTCCTTTCCAGATTCCATTCCACATTCGATTCCATTACATTCCTCGTTCCATTCCACGTTCCATTCCATTGCATTGCACGTTTCATTCAACATTCCATTCCATTTAATTTGACGTTCCATTCCATATTCCATTCCACATTACATTCCACATTCCATTTCACGTTCTATTCCACGATCCATTCCACACTCAATTCCACGACACATTGCACGTTCCATTCCGCATTCTATTTCATTCCATTCCGTTCCCCTCCACATTCCCTTCCACATTCCATTCCACATTCCATTCCACGTTCCTTTCCACATTCCTTTACATGTTTCATTCTACGTTCCATTGCACATTCCATTCCATTCCTTTCCACGTTAAATTACACGTTCCATTCCATTCCATTCAACTTTCCATTCCGTATTCCATTGAACATCCCATCCTACGTTCCATTCCTTGTTCCATTCCACGTTCCATTCCACATTCCATTCCGTTCCATTCCACATTTCATTACACATTCCATTCCACATTCCAATCCATTCCATTCCACATTCCATTCCACACTCCATTCCATTGCATTCCACATTCCATTCTCATTCCATTGCATTCCATTCCACATTCCATTCCACACTCCATTCCACTGCATTCCACATTCCATTCTCATTCCTTTGCATTCCATTCCACATTCCATTCCACATTCCATTCCATTCCACGTTTCGTACAACATTCCATTCCATTCCATTCCACATTCCATTGCACATTCCATTCCACATTTCATTCCACGTTCCATTCCATTCTTATCCTCCTTCCATTCCACGTTTCATTCCACATTCCATTCCACATTTCATTCCATATTGCTTTCCGTTCCATTCCACATTCCATTCCTTTCCATTCCACATTTCATACTAAATTTCATTCCATATTCCATTCCACATTCCACTCCACATTGCATTCCACATTCCATTACCCATTCCATTTTACACTCCATTCCATGTTGCATTCCATTCCACTTTCCATTACACGTTCCATTCTATTGCATTCTACATTTCATTCCAAATTCCATTTCACTTTCCATTCCATTATATTCAATTCCACATTCCAATCCATTCCATTCCCATCCACCTTCCATTCCCTTCCATTTCAAGTTCAACTGCATTCCACATTCCATTCCATTTCATTCCATATTCCTTTCCACATTCCATTGCACATTCCATTCTATTCTATTCTATATTCCTTTCCATTCCATTCCACGTTCCATTCCATTCCATTCCACATTCCATTGCACATTCCATTCCACCTTCCATTTCATTCCATTCCACGTTCCATTCCACATTCCATTTCACACCCCATTCCACCTTCCATTCCATTCCATTGCATTCAATGTTCCATTCCATTCCATTCAATTCCACATTCTAGTCCATTCTATTGAATTCCACATTGAATTCCATTCCATTCCACATCCCACTCCATTCCATTCCACATTCCATTCCATTCCATTCCACATTCCATTCCATTCCATTCCAATCCACATTCCATTCAATTCCATTCCACATTCCATTCCACATTCCATTGCATATTTACTTCCATTCTATTCTATTCCACATTCCATTCAAATCCATTCCACATTCCATTCCATTCCATTCCACATTCCATTACACATTCCATTCCCCGTTCATTTCCATTCCATTCCGCTTTCCATTCCATTCAATTCCACGTTCCATTCAATTCTGTTCCACATTCCATTCCATTCCATTCCACATTGCATTCCTTTCCATTCCCATTCCATTCCACATTCCATTCCATTCCATTCCACTTTCAATTCTATTCCATTCCATTCCATTCCGCATTCAATCCCACACTGCAAACCATTAAATTCCACAATGCATTCCATTCCATTCCATTCCACATTCGAATCCAAATTGAACTGCATTCCATTCCTTTGCACATTAAATTAAACATTCCATTCCATTCCATTTCACATTCAATTCCATTCCATTCCCTTCCACATTCTATTCCTCATTCCGTTTGTTTCCATTTCACATTTGTTTCCATTCCATTCCACCTTCCATTCCGCATTCAAATTCATTCCATTCCACATTCCATTGGACATTACATTCCATTCCATTCCTCATTCCATACTACATTTCATTCCATATTCCATCCCACATTCCGTTCCGCATACCATTCCACATTCTATTACACATTCCATTCCACATTCCATTCCTTGTTCCATTGCATTTCACTCTCCATTCCACTTTCCATTCTATTCCATCCCACATTTCATTTCATTACATTCCACATTCCATTCCAAATTCCTTTTCACTTTCCATTCCATTCCATTACATTTCACATTCCATTCCATTCCATTCCAATCCATATTCCTTTCCATTCCATTCGAAGCTCAATTCCATACCACATTCCATTCCACATTCCATTGCACATTCCATTCCATTCCATTCTATTCCACATTCCATTCCATTCCATTCCACATTACTTTCCCCGTTCAATCCCATTCAATTCCACGTTCGTTTTCATTCCATTGAATTCAAAGTTCCCTTCCATTCCATTCAATTCCATGTTCCATTCCATTCCATTGCATTCAACTTTCCATTCCATTCCATTCCACTTTCCATTCGATTCCATTCCATTCCACATTCCATTCCATTCCATTCCATTACATTACATTCCATTCCACATTCCATTCCATTCCATTCCACATTGTATTCCATTCCATTCCATTCCCATTCAATTCCACTTTCATTCCATTCCATTCTACTTTCAATTCCATTCCATTCCACATTCAATTCCACATTGCAACCCATTCCATTCCACATTCCATTCCATTCCATTCCACAATCCATTCCATTCCATTCCACATTCCATTCCACATTCCACTCCATTCCATTCCTTTGTAAATTCTATTCCACAATCCATTCCATTCCATTTCACTTTCAATTCCATTCCATTCCATTGCACATTCCATTCCACATTCCATTTCTTTCCATTTCTCATTAGTTTCCATTCCATTCCACATTCCATTGGACATTCCACTCCATTCCATTCCACATTCCATACTACATTTCATTCCATATTCCATTTCACATTCCATTCCACATTCCAATACACTTTCCACTACATATTCCATTCCACATTCCATTCCTTGTTCCATTGCCTTTCACTTTCCATTCGACATTCCTTTCTATTCCCTTCCACATTCCGTTTTATTCCATTCCGAATTCCATTCCAAATTTCATTTCAGTTTCCATTCCATTCTATTCCATTCCACATTCCATTCCAATCCATATTCCATTCCATTTCATTCCAAGTTCAATTCCATTCCACATTCCATTCCAATCCATTCCACATTCCATTACACATTCACTTCCATTGTATTCTATTCCCCATTCCATTCCATTCCATTCGACATCCGTTTCCATTCCATTCCAGATTCCATTCCACTTTCCATTCCACATTCCTTTCCCCGTTCAATTCCATTCAATTCCACGTTCCATTCCATTCCATTGCATTCCACATTCCATTACATTCCATTCCACATTCCATTCCATTCCATTCCATCCCACGTTACAATCCTTTCCATTTCACATTCCATTCCACATTCCATTCCATTCCCTTCCACATTCCATTCCTTTCCACATTCCATTTCAGAATCCATTACATTCCATTCTACATTCCTTTCCATTCAACTCCACCTTCCATTCCACATTCCATTCCATTCAATTCCACATTCCATTCCATTCCATTACGTTCCACTTTCCATTCCATTCAATTCCACATTTCATTCCACATTCCATTACATTCCATTCCATTCCACATTACATTGCGCATTACATTGCATTCTATTCGACATTCCTTTCCATTCCACTCCACCTTCCGTTCCACATTCCTTTCTATTCCATTCCACGTTTCATTGCACATTCCATTCCACATTCTCTTCCATTCCATTTCACATTTTGTTCCACGTTCCATTCCATTCCCTTCCACGTTCCATTACAGTTTTCATTCCACATTCAATTCCCCATTTCATTCCACATTCCATTCCGTTTCATTCCACATTCCATTCCATTCCATTCCACATTCCATTCCGTTCCATTCCACATTCCATTCCATTCCATTCCACATTCCATTCTACATTTCATTCCATATTCCATTCCACATTCCATTCCACATTACATTCCACATTCCATTACACATTCCATTCCACATTCCATTCCATGTTCGATTACATTCCACATATCATTCCATATTCCATTCTATTGCATTACACATTCCATTTCATTCTATTCCACATTCCATTCCAAATTCCATTTTATTTTCCATTCAATTGCATTCCATTCCACATTGCATTCCATTCCATTACAATCCACATTCCATTCCATTCCATTCCATGTTCAGTTCCATTCCACAATCTATTCCATTCCGTTACGCATTGCATTCCACATTCCATTCCACATTCCGTTTCACATTCCATTCCACTCCATTCTATTCCACATTCCATTCCATTCCATTCCGCATTCTATTCCATTCCATTCCACATTCAATTCCACTTCCCTTTCCACTTTCCTTTCCCCGTTCAATTCCATTCAATTCCACGTTCGATTCCGTTCCATTGCATTCCACCTTCCATTCCATTCCATTCAATTCCAAGTTCCATTCCATTCCATTGCATTCCACATTCCATTCCATTCCGTTCCACTTTCCATTCCATTCCATTCCATTCCAAATTCCCTTCAATTCCATTCCAATCCACATTCCATTCCATTCCATTCCAAGGTCAATTGCCTTCTACATTGCATTCCATTCCATTCCACATTCCATTCTACATTCCACTGCACATTCACGTCCAATCTATTATATACCACATTCCATTCCATTCCCTTCCAATTTCCATTCCCCTTTCATTTCCAATCAATTGCACATTCCATTTCATTCAATTCCATTCAATTCCACGTTCCAGTCATTTCCATTCCACATTCCATTCCACATTCCATTCCATTCCGTTCCCATTCAATTCCACATTCCATTCCATTCCATTCCAATTTCAATTTCAATCCATTCCATTTCATTCCACGTTCCATTCCACATTGCAAACCATTCCATTCCCCATTCCATTCCTTTTCATTCCACATTCCATTCCATTCCATTCCAGATTCCAATCCACATTCCACTCCATTCCATTCATTTGCACATTCCATTCCACATTCCATTCCATTCCATTTCACATTCAATTCCATTCCATTCCATTCCACATTTCATTCCATATTCCATTTCTTTCCATTTCAAATTCATTTCCATTCAATTCCACATTCTATTCTGCCTTCAATTCCATTCCATTCCACATTCCATTGAAAATTCCATTCCATTCCATATTCCTTTCCATTGCTTTTCACGTTCCATTCTAATCCATTCCACGTTCCTTTCCACGTTCCATTCCAAGTTGCATTCCACTTTGCATTTCACATACCATTTCACATGCCATTCCATTCCATTCCAATTTCCATTCCACATTCCATTCAGTTCCATTCCACTTTCCATTCCATTCCTTTACACATTGCGGTCCACTTTCCATTCCACATTCTAGTCTAGATTAGATTGCGTTCCATTCCACTTTCCTTTCCATTCCATCCCATTCCATTCCACCTTAAATTCCAGATTTCATTCCTTTCCACTCCATTCCATATCCCATTTCATTCCATTCCGCATTCCATTCCATTCCATTCCACCTTCCATTCCTTTTCTTTCCATTCCCCATTCAATTCCATTCCACTTTCCACTCCATTCCATTCCACATTCCGTTCAGTTCGAATCCATTCCATTCCATTCCATTCCACGTTCCATTCCATTCCATTCCGTTAAACATTCCATTCCACTTCATTCCATTCCACATTCTATTCCATTCCAAAATCCTTTCCATTTCATTCCATTCCACATTCTATTCCATTGCACATTTGACTGCATTCCGTTCCACATTCCAGTCAACTCCATTCCATTCCATTCCACATTCCATTCCATTCCATTCCATTCTGCTTTCCATTCCAATTCATTCCATTCCACGTTCTATTCCATTCCACATTCCTTTCCATTCCTTTCTATATTCCATTCAATTCCATTGCATACCATTCCCAATTCCATTCCAATCCTTTCCATTCCACATTCTCTTGCGATCCACATTCCATTCCACACCATTTCACATTCTATTCCATTCCATTCCATTCCATTCCAGTCCACATTCTATTCCATTCCATTCCACATTCCATTCCACATTCCATTCCATTTCTTTCCATTCCATTTCCTTCCATTCCACATTCTATTCCTTTCCACTTTCCATTCCTTTCCTTTCCAGATTCCATTCCACTGCTTTATATTCCTTTCCATCCCACATTCCATTGCATTCCATTCCATTGCACATTATATTCCTTTCCATTCAACATTCTTCTCTAATCATTTATTGTATTCTATTGTATTCAATTCCACATATCATTCGATTACACATTCCACTCCACATTCAATTCCTCCTTCCATTCCACCTTCCATTCCATTCCATTCCACATACCATTCCATTCCATTCTACATTCCATTCCATTCTATTCCACATTCCGTTCCTCATTTGATTCCATTCCATTCACCATTCCTTTCCACATTCCATCCCATTCCTTTCCATTCCACAATCCATTCCACATTCCATTGCACATTCCATTCTACCTTCTGTTCCATTCCTTTCCACATTCCATTCCATTCCTTTCCACATTCCGTTCCACATTCAATTGCTCATTCCATTCCACATTCCATTCCATTCAATTTCACAATCCATTTCATCAATTCCACCTTCCATTCCACATTCTATTCCATTCCATTCCATTCCACATTCCATTCCACTTTCCATTAAATTCCATTCCACATTCCAAACCATTCCATTCCACATTCCATTCCATTGCCTTCCGCATTCCTTTCTATTCCATCCCACATTCCATTCCACATTCCAGTCCACTCCATTCCATATTCCATTGCATTTCATTCGACATTCCATTCCATTTCATTCCATTCCACATTCAATTCCACATTCCATTTCATTCCATTTAACATTCCATTCCACATTCCATTCCATTCCATTCCATTCCACATTCCACTCCATTCCATTCGATACCACATTTCATTCCACTTTGCATCCCATTCCATTCCACCTTCCATTCCACATTCAATTCCATTCCATTCCACTTTCTATTGCATACTGTTTCACATTCCAGTCCACATTCCTTTCCAAATTCCATGCCATTCCCTTTAACATTCCATTCCATTCCATTTCATATGCCATTCCATTCCCCTCCACATTCCATTCCACATTCCATTCCACGTTCCGTTCCACATTCCATTCCACATTCCATTCCACATTCCATTCCACATTTCATACCACATTCCATTCAATATTCCATTTCACTTTCCATCCATTCCATTCCACATTCCATTCTCAATCCATTGCATTCCTTTCCACATTCTTTTCCACTTTCCATTCCATTCCATTCCATCTTTCATACCACATTCCATTCCACGTTCCATTGCATGTTCCATTCCACGTTCCATTACACTTTCCATTCTACTCCATTCCATTCCACGTTCCATTCCATTCCATTCCACGTTCCAATTACTTCCATTCCACATTCCATTCCACATTCCATTTCACATTCCGTTCCAAATTATATTTCAGTTTCCATTCCATTCCATTCCATTCCACATTTCGTTGTATTCCGTTCCATTCCATTCCACCTTTCATTCCATTGCATTCCGCATTCCATTCCATTCCATTCTATATTCCACTCCATTCCATTCCGTTTCACGTTCCATTCCATTCCGTTCCACATTCCTTTCCATTCCTTTCCACATTCCATTCCACGTCCCATTCCAGGTTGCATTCCTTTCCATTCCACTTTCCATTTCATTCCATTACACGTTCAATTCCATTCCATTCCATGTTCCATACCATGTTCCATTCCACTTTCCATTCCACGTTGCATTTCAAGTTCCATTCCATTCCATTCCATGTTCCATTACACGTTCCATTCCATTAAATTATACATTCCATTCCGTTCCATTTCACTTTCCATTTCACGTTGCATTCCATTCAATTCCAAGTTCCATTCCATTCCATTCCACATTTCATTCCACGTTCCATTCCATTCAATTCCACTTTCCATTCCATGTTACATTCCACGTTCCATTACTTTCCATTCCTCATTCCTTTCCATTCCAGTTCAGATTCCATTCCATTCCATTCGATATTCCATTCCACGTTCCATTCCATGTTGTTTTCCATGTTCCATTCCACATCTCGTTCCACGTTCCATGCCTTTCAATTCCACATTCCATTCCATTCCATTCCCCATTATATTCCATTGCATTCCACTTTCCATTCCACATTCCATTTCTCATTCCATTCCATTCCATTCCACCTTCCATTCAACATTCCAATCCATTCATTTTCACGTTCCATTCCATATTCCATTGCACATTCCATACCACATTCCCTTCCAGTTCCATTTGATGATCCATTCCACGTTTAATTACAGGAACCATTGCACCTTACATTCCACATTCCATTCCATTCCATTCCATTCCATGGCACATTGCCTTCCACATTCCATTCCACATTCCATTCCGCATTCCATTCCACCCTCCTTTCCATGTTCTTTTCCACGATCCGTTCCACTTTCCATTCCATTTCATTCCACGTTCCATTCCACGTTACATTCTTTTCCATTCCACTTTCCATTCCACAATCCATTGCACATCCAATTCCTCTTTCCATTCCATCTTCCATTCCACGTTCCATTCCACATTCCTTTCCACATTCCATTCCAGTCTTTTTCACTTCCCATTCCACATTCCATTCTACATTCCTTTCCATGTTCCATTCCACGTCCCATTCCATGTTCCATTCCACATTCTATTCCATTCCATTCCACATTCTATTCCACATTCCATTCCACATTCCATTCTACATTCCACTGTAAATTCCACTCCACTTTCCAAACCACATTGCATTGCACATTTCAGTCCATATTCCATTCCACATTCCATTTCTTTCCGTTTCACAATCCTTTCCATTCCATTCCACATTCCATTCCAAATTCAATTCCATTCCAATCTACATTCCATTGGATATTCCATTCCACTCCATTCCACATTCCTCTCCATTGCATTCCACGTTCCATTCTAATCCATTCCACATTCTATTCGATTTCATTCCGCATTCCATTCCATTCCATTCCACATTCTGTTGCATTCCACATTGCATTCCATTCCATTTCACATTCCATTCCATTCCATTCCATTCCATTCCATTCCACATTCCATTCCAATCTATTCCACATTCCATTCCATTTCATTCCATTCCATTTCATTCGATTCCACATTCTATTCCATTCCACATTGCATTCCATTCCACATTCCGTTCCACTGTATTCTATTCCATTCCATTCCACATTTCATTCCATTCCATTTCATTCCATATTCCATTCCATTCCAGTCCACACTCCATTCCATTCTTTTATTGCATTCAATTCCATTCCATTTCGCATTCTATTCCATTCCATTCCACATACCATTACATTCCACGTTCCATTCCACATTCCATTCCACGTTCCATTCCGTGTTCCATTCCGTTCCATTCCAAATTCCATTCCATTCCATTCCTCATTCCATTCCATTCCATTGCGCATTCCATTACATTCTATTCCACATTCCATTCCACATTTGATTCCATTCAATTCCACATTCCTTTCCACATTCCATTCCATTCCATTCCACATTCCATTCCACATTCCATTCCACATTCCATTCCTCATTCTATTCCATTCCATTCCATTTTGCATTCCACATTCCATTCCATTCCTTTCCACATTCTGTTCCACATTACATTCCATTTCGTTCCATTGCACATTTCATTGCACACTCCATTCCTTTCCATTGCACATTCCACTCCATCAATTCCACACTCTATTCCACATTCAATTCCATTCCATTCCATTCCACATACCATTCGACATTCCATTCCATTCCATTCCACATTCCATTCCATTGCACTCCACATTCCTTTCCATTCAATTCAACTTTCCATTGCATTCCATTCCACATTCTATTCAAAACTTGATTCCATTCTATTCCACATTCCATTCCATGTTGCATCCCACTTTCCATTCCATTCCATTTCTTTCCATTCCATTCCATTTCATTCCACATTCCAATTCATTCCTTTCCACATTCCCTTCCACATTCCATTTCACTTTAAATTCCATTCCATTCCATTCCATTACACATTCCATTCCATTCCATTCCACCTTCCATTCCACGTTCCATTTCACGTTCCATTCCACATTCCCTTCCAAATTCCATTCCGTTACATTCCACATTCCATTGCACAATCCACTCCACATTCCATTCCATTCCATTCCACGTTCCATTGCACATTCCATTCCACATTCCGTTCCAGATTCCTTTCCGTTCCATTCCACATTCCATTCCACATTCCATTCCACTTTCCCTTACATCCCATTTCACATTCAATTCTCAATCCATTGCATTCCATTCCACATTCCATTCCACATTCCATTCCATTCCATTTCACATTGAATTCCATTCCATTCCGCATTCCATTCCGTTTCATTCCATTCCACTTTCCATTCCATTCCATTCCACATTACATGACACATTCTATTCCACATTCTATTCGGCATTCCTTTCACTTCCATTTCACATTCCATTCCATTCCCTTACTCAATCCATTCTACGTCCCATTCCACGTTCCATTGCATTTTCCATTACATGTTCCATTCCACATTCCGTCCCACGTTCCATTCCATTCCATTCCACATTCCATTCCATTCCATTCCTTTCCACATTGCATTCCATTCCATTCCGCATTCCATTCAACATTCCATTCCACATTACATTCCATTCCGTTCAACATTCCATTCCATTCCATTCCACATTCCATTCCCTTCCTTTCCACATTCCATTCCATTCCTTTCCACTTTCCATTCCACGTTTCATTCCATTAAATTCCACGTTCCATTCCATTCAATTCCATGCTCCATTTCTTTCCGTTGAACGTTTCATTCCACATTCAATTTCACATTCCATTCCCCATTCCATTTCACATTCCATTCCACATTCCATTCTACATTCCATTTCACATTCCACATTCAATTCCATTCCATTTCACCGTCCATTCCGTTCCACAATCCAATGCATTCCATTCCACATTCCATTCCTTTCCATTCCACATTCCATTCAATTCCGTTCCATATTCCACTCCACATTCCATTCCACATTCCTTTCCATTCCATTCAATTCCACATTCATTTCCATTCCATTCCATTCCACATTCATTTCCACTGCATTCCACATTGCAATCCATTCCATTCCATTCCATTCCACATCCCATTCCCTTCCATTCCACATTCCATTCCCTTCCATTCCATTGTCATTCCATTCTACGTTCCATTCCACTTTCCTTTCCAATTTCCATTGCACGTTTCATTACGCGTTCCATTCCACGTTCCATTCCACGTTCATTTAATTCCATTCCATTGCACATTCCATTCCATTCCATTCAACATTCCATACCATTCCATTCCACATTCCATTCCACTTTGCATTCCATTCCATTCCACATTCCATTCCATTCCATTTCATATTCCATAGAATTCCACTCCATTCCATTCCACATTCCATTCTATTCCATTTTTACGTTTCATTCCACATTCCGTTCCCCATTGCATTGCGTACCATTCCACATTAAATTCCACATTGCATTCCATTCCATTACACCTTCCATTCCACATTCCATTCCATTCAATTTCACATTCTATTCCGTTCCATTCCATATTAATTTCCACATTCCATTCCACATTCCTTTCCACATACCGTTCCACATTCCGTTCCACATTCCCTTCCATTCCATTCCACATTCCATTTCACAGTCCATTCCACATTCCTTTTTGCGTTCCATTCCACATTCCATTCCACATTTCGTTCCGCATTGCACTCCACATTGTATTCCATTGAATTCCACATTGCATTCCATTCCATTTTACATTCCTTTCCACATTCCATTTCATATTCTATTCCATTCCATTCCCCATCCCATTCCATTACATTCCACTATACATTCCACATTCCATTCCATTCCTTTCCACATCCCATTCCCTTCCATTCCACATTCCATTCCATTCAACATTCCATACCATTCCATTCCACATTCCATTCCACTTTCCATTCCATTCCATTCCACATTCCATTCCATTCCATTTCATATTCCATAGAATTCCACTCCATTCCATTCCACATTCCATTCTATTCCATTTTTACGTTTCATTCCACATTCCGTTCCCCATTGCATTGCCTACCATTCCACATTAAATTCCACATTGCATTCCATTCCATTACACCTTCCATTCCACATTCCATTCCATTCAATTTCACATTCTATTCCGTTCCATTCCATATTAATTTCCACATTCCATTCCACATTCCTTTCCACATACCGTTCCACATTCCGTTCCACATTCCCTTCCATTCCATTCCACATTCCATTTCACAGTCCATTCCACATTCCTTTTTGCGTTCCATTCCACATTCCATTCCACATTTCGTTCCGCATTGCACTCCACATTGTATTCCATTGAATTCCACATTGCGTTCCATTCCATTTTACATTCCTTTCCACATTCCATTACATATTCTATTCCATTCCATTCCCCATCCCATTCCATTACATTCCACTGTACATTCCACATTCCATTCCATTCCTTTCCACATTCCATTCCATTCCATTCCACATTCCACTCCATTCCATTCCACATTGCATTGCATTCCATTCTACTTTCCATTTCACATTCCATTCCGCATTCAATTTAACATTCCTTTCCATTCCATTCCCCATTCCATTCCATCGCATTCCACTTTACATTCCACAATCCATTCCATTCCTTTCCACATTTCATTCCATTCCATTCCACATTCCATTGCATTCCATTCCACATTCCATTCTACGTTCCATTCCAAGGTCCATTCAGTTAAATTCCACGTTCCATTCCCCATTACATTCCATTCCATTCCAGGTTGGACTTCACATTGCATTCCACAATCCTTTCCATTCCATTCCATTCCATTCCATTCCACATTCCATTCCACATTCCATTGCATTCCATGCCACATTCCTTTCCGCGTTCCATTCCACGATCCATTCTATGTTCCATTCTATTCCTTTCTACGTTCCATTCCATTCCATTCGACATTTCTTTCCACATTCCATTTCACATTCCATTCAGCATTCCTTTTGACATACCACTTCATTCCCTTCCACATTCCATTCCACATTCCTTTGCACATTCCATTCCATTCCATTGCAAATTCCATTCCACATTCCATTCCATTGCACATTCCATTCCACTCTCCATTCCATTTCATTTCATTCCACTTTCCATTCCACGTTCCATTCCACGTTCCATTTCATTCCATTCCACATTCCATTCAACGTTCCATTTCACATTTCATTCCATGTTCCATTTCATATTCCATTCTACATTCCATTTCACATTCCATTCCATTCCATTCCATTCCACAATCCATTCTACATTTCATTCCACATTCCTTTCCATTCCATTCCACATTCCATTCTGCGTTCCTTTCCATTCCATTCCACTTTCCATTCCATTCCTTTCCACTTTCCATTTCACATTCAATTCCGCATTGTAGTGCATTCCATTCCACATTCCCTTCCACATTCTCTTCCATATTCCTTTGAACATTCCTTTAAATTCCGTTCCAGATTCCATTCCACGTTGCATTCCTTTCCATTCCACATTCCATTCCTCACTCCATTCCACGTTCCATTCCACCTTCCATTCCATGTTCCATTCCATTCCATTCCACATTCCATTCTATTGCATTCTACGTTCCATTTCACGCCATTAAACTTTCCATTCCACTTCCCATTTCCCATTCCGTTCCATTCCATTCAATTCCACGCTCCATTCCGTTCCATTCCACATTCCATTCCATTCCATTCCACATTCCGTTCCTCATTCCATTCCATATTCCATTGCATTCCATTCCACATTTGATTCCACATTGCCTTCCTCTCCATTCCACATTGCATTTCATTGCATTCCACCTTCCATTCCACTTTGCTGTCCACGTTGCATTGCACGTTCCATTCCTCGTTTCATTCCATTTCATTCCACGTTACTTCCATTTTATTCCACGTTCAATTCCCTTTTCCATTTCACATCCCATTCCACATTCCAATTCACATTCCATTCCTTTCCATTCCCTATTCCATTCCATTCTACATTCCATTCCATTGCTTTCCACATTCAATTCCACATTCCATTTCACGTTGCATTCTATTCCATTCCACGTTCCATTCCACTTTCCATTCGATGACTCATTACATTCCATTGCACGTTCAATTCTACATTCAATTCCACTCCATTTCACGTTCCATGCTACATTACATTCCAAATTACATTCCGTTCCATTCCACATTTTTTCCCACACTCCATTCCGTTCCATTCCACATTCCATCCCACACTCCTTTCAACATTCCATTCCACATTCCATTCCACATTCAATTGCACTTTCCATGCCGTTCCATTCCACTTTCCATTCCACACTCCGTTCTACATTCCATTCCGTTCCATTCCACATTCCTTTCCACAATGCATTCCACTTTCGATTCCACATTCCATTCCGCATTCCTTTTCACATTCCATTCCAAATTCCAATTCACTTTCCATTCAATCTCACTACATTCAATTACACGTTCAATTCCATTCCAATCCACATTCCATTCCATTTCATTCCATGTTATATTCCGTTTCACATTCCATTCTGTTCCATTCCACATTCCATTCCATTCCATTCCACATTCCATTCCACATTACATTACTCATTCCATTCCATTCCATTCTATTCCACAATCCTTTACAATCCATTCCACATTCTATTCCATTCCATTCTATTCCACAATCCATTACATTCCATTCTACATCCCATTCCATTCCATTCTAAATACCATTCCACATTCCCTTTTACGTTCCATTCCTTTCCATTCCACTTTCCATTCCTTTCCATTCCACAATCCATTCCATTCAATTTCAGATTCCATTCCATTATATTGGTTTCCACATTCCATTCCATTACATTCCGTATTCCATTCCGTTGCTTTCCATTCTATTCCTCATTTCATTCAATTCCATTCTGTTCCACATTCCATTCCACTTTATTCCAAATTCCATTCAATTACATTCCACATTACTTTCCACATTCCATTCCACATTCTATTCCACGTTCCATTCCGTTGCATTCCACATTTTAAACCATTCCATTCCACATTCCATTCCATTCAATTCCTCATTCCGTTCCATTCCATTGCATTACACATTCCATTCTGTTCCATTCCGCATTCCATTCCATTCCCTTCTATTCCACATTCCATGCCATTGCATTCCACTTTCCATTCCATTCCTTTCCACATTCCATTACACATTCTATTCAAGTTCCATTCCATTCTTTTCCACATTCCATTCCATTCCATTCCACATTCCATTGCATTCCATTCCACATTCCATTCCATTCCACATTCCATTCCATTCCATTCAACATTCCATCCCATTCCATTCCACATTCCATCCCATTCCTTTCCACGTTTCCTTCCATTCCATTCCACGTTCCATTCCACATTCCATTCCACATTCCCTTCCACGTACCTTTCCACCTTCCATTCCACATTCCATTGCACATTCCCTTCCATGTTCCTTTAAACATTCCATTCCATGTTCCTTTCCATTTTCCATCCCACGTTCCATTGCGCATTGTTTTCCAAACCATTACAAGTTCCTTTCCACATTCCATTCCATTGCATTCCACGTCCCATTCCATATTTCATTCCACATTGCATTCCACATTCCTTTCCGTTCCATTACATTTTCCATTCCACATTCCATTCCACATTCCATTCCACAATAAATTCCATTGCATTACATTCTATTCCACATTCCATTCAACTTTCCATTCCACATACCATTCCACATTCCATTCCACTTTCCATTCGATCCCATTCCACAGTCCGTTCCACTTTCCATTCCATTGCATTCAACGTTGCATTCCATTCCAACCGACATTCCATTCCTCTTTCCATTCCACATTTCTTTCCACGTTCCATTCCATTCCATTAAATGTTCCATTCCATTCTGTTCCATATTCCAATCCACGTTCCATTTCACTTTCCATTCCCTTCCATTCCACATTCCATTCCATTTCTTTCCATATTACAAATATTACACATTTCATTCCACATTCCATTCCATGTTCCATTCCATTCCCTTTGACGTTCTGTTCCGCGTTCCTTTCCATGTCCCATTCCATTCAATTCCACGTTCCATTCTGCTTTCCCTTCCATGCAATTTAACGTTCAATTCCAATCCATTCCACTTTCCATTCCACATTGCATTCCACATTTCATTCCACGTTCCATTCCACATTCCATTCCATTCCATTCCACATTGCATTGCACAATCCTTTCCACGTTGCATTCCACAATCCATTCTGTTCCATTCCACCTTCCATTCCTCACTCCATTCCACATTCCATTCCACATTGCATTCCATTCCTTTCTACTTTCCATTCCATATCCTACTCCACATTCCATTCCGTTCCATTCCACATTTCATTGCATTCCCTGCCACATTTTTTCCATATTCAAATCCATTCCATTTCTCTTTCCATTCAAATCCATTCCACATCCCATTCCACAGAATCTTCCACATTCCTTTCCACATTCGATTCCGTTCCTTTCCATTCCACATTCCATTCCACATTCTTTTCCCTATTCTATTCCAAATTCCATTCCACTCCATTCCATGTTCACTTCCACACTCCATTCCACATTCCGTTGCATTCCATTCAACATTCCATTCCACATTCAATTTCACTTTCCATTACACATTCCATTCCATTCCATTCCACATTCAATTCCATTCCATTCCATTCCACATTCCATACCACGTTCCAAAGCACATTCCACTAAACTTTCCATTCCACGTTCCTTTCCATTCCATTCCACATTCCATTCCACATTCCAAACCATTGCATTCCACTATACATGCCACATTGCATTCCACGTTCCATTCCCTTACATTCCACATTCCATTCCCCATTCCACCGCATTCCATTCCCCATTCCATTCCACATTCCATTCCATTCCATTCCACAATCCATTCCCTTCCCTTCCACATTCCATTCCACATTTCATTATACATACCATTCCATTCCATTCCACAATCCATTCCCTTCCCTTCCACATTCCAATCCACATTTCATTCTACATACCATTCCATTCCATTCCACAATCCATTCAACATTCCATCCCACATTCCATCCCACATTCCATTCCACATTCCATTCCAAGTTCCATTCCACGTTCCATTCCACCTTCCATTGCATTCCATTCCTCGTTTCAGTCCACCTTCCATTCCACTACAGTCCACTTTCCTTTCCACTTTCCATTACACATTCCATTTCACATTGCATTCCACATTCCATTCCACATTCCATTCCAGATTCCATTTCATTCCATTCCACATTCCAATCCACATTCCATTCCTCGTTGCATTCCACGTTCCATTCCACGTTCCATTCCACCTTCCATTCTATTCCGTTTCTCGTTTCAGTCCACATTCCATTGCATTTCATTCCACTTTCCTTTCTACGTTCCATTCCACATTCCATTCCACACTTCTTTCCGTTCCATTCCCATTCCGTTCCACATTCCATTCCATTCCAATCCATATTCCATTGCACATTCCATTCCACGTTCCTTTCCACATTCCATTCCATTTCATTCCACTTTCCTTTCCACATCCCATTCCACATTCCATTCCATTATATTCCACATTCCATTCCACTCCATTCCACGTTCCATTCAACATTCCATTCCATTCAATATCACGTTCCATTCCATATTCCGTTCCACATTCCATTCCACATTCCATTTCACGTTCCATTCCACGTTCCATTCCACATTCAATTCCACCATACATTGCACGTTCCATTCTACCTTCCATTCCATTCCATTCCTCGTTTCAGTCCACCTTCCATTCAATTACATTCCACTTTCCTTTCCACATTCCATTACACATTCAATTTCACATACCATTCCACATTCCATTCCACATTCCATTCCAGATTCCATTCCATTCCATTCCCCATTCCATTCCACATTCCATTCCACGTTCCATTCCACATTCCATTCCACGTTCCATTCCACCTTCCGTTCTATTCCATTTCTCGTTTCAGTCCACATTCCATTCCATTACATTCCACTTTCCTTTCCACATTCCATTCCACATTCCATTCCACACTACTTTCTTTTCCATTCCCATTCCATTCCACATTGCATTCCATTCCAATTCATATTCCGTTGCTCATTCCATTCCACGTTCCATTCCACATTCCATTCCATTTCATTCCACTTTCCTTTCCACATTCCATTCCACATTCCATTCCACATTCCATTTCACATTTCATTCCATTCCATTCCACATCCCATTCCACTTTGCATTCTCCGTTCCATTCCACGTTCCTTTCCACTTAGCATTCTTTTCCATTCCACGTTCTATTCCACATTCCATTCCATTCCATTTCAGTTTCCTTTCCACATTCCATTCCAGATTCCATTAAACACTACTTCCGTTCCACTAAACATTCCATTGCACATTTCATTCCACATTCCATTCGACATTCCATTCCATTTCATTCCCCTTTCCATTAATCATTCCATTCAGCATTCCATTCCACTTTCCTTTCCACATTCCATTCCACATTCCATTCCCCATTCGATTCCATTATATTCCGCATTCCATTCCAGTTTCCATTCCACATTCCATTCCTTTCCATTTTACATTCCATTACATGTTCCATTCCATTCCCTTCCATGTTCAATTCCACATGACATTCCACATTGCGTTCCACATTCCATTTCACATTCCATTTCACATTCTATTCCTTTCCATACCACATTCCATTCCAATCCATTCCACTTTCCTTCTACATTCAATTCTACATTCCATTCCACATTCCATTCAATTCCATGCCACATTGCATTCCACGTTAAATTCCATTCCATTCCACATTACATTCCATGTTCCATTCCACGTTCCATTCCACGTTCCTTTCCACGTTTCATTCCGCATTCAATACTATTCCATTCCATATTCCATTCCATTCCATTAAATTCCACAATCCATTCAGCATTTCATTCCACATTCCATTTCAAATTCCATTCCACATTCCATTCTATTGCATTCCACGTTTCACTACATTACACGTTCCCTTACATGATGCATTCCACGTTGCAGTCCACGATCCATCCATTTCATTCCAATTACCATTACATTCCATTCCACTTTCCATTCCACATTCCATTCCACATTGCTTTTCACATTCCATTCTCATTCCATTTCACTTTCCATTCCATTCCATTGTATTCCATTACACATTCCGTTCCATTCCAATCCACATTCAATTGCATTCCATTCCACGTTCCATTCGGTTACACATTCCTTTCCATTCCGTTCCACGTTCCATTGCATTCCATCCCACTTTCCATTCCATTCCATTACACATTCCATTACACATTCCACTGCATTCCATTCTATTCCACGTTCCATTCCATTCCAAACCACATTCCTTTCCATTCCATTCTACATTCCATTCCATTCCATTCCACTTTCCATTCCAAATTCCATTTGACATTGCATTCCACGTTCCATTCTATTCCATTCCACATTCCATTTCATTCAATTTCACATTCCATTCCATTCCATTGCATTCCACATTCCGTTCTATTCCATTCCACATTCCATTCAATTACATTTCACATTCCATTCCACATTGCATTCCACATTCTATTCCACGTTCCTTTCCACATTCCATTGCACATTCCATTCCATTCCATGCCACATTCCATTACACTTTCCATTCCATTCCATGCGACATTAAATTACACTTTCCCTTCCATTCAATTCCACCTTTCATTCCAGTTCCCATTCGACGTTCCCTTCCATGTTCCTCTCCACGTTTCATTCCACATTCCATTCCTTTCCATTCCAAACTCCTTACCATTCCATTCCATTCCATTCCACAATCTAGTCCATTCCATTCCACATTTTTTCCACATTCCATTCCACATTCCATTGCTTTCCATTCCACATTTCGTTCCACACTCCGTTCCACCCTCCATTCCACCTTCAATTCCACATTCCATTTCGTCCCATTCCACTTTCCATTCCACCGTGCATTGCACATACCATTCCACTTTCCTTTCCATTCCACTCCACATTCCATTCCATACTCCATTCCACACTCCATTTCCCATGCCATTCAGTTACATTCCACATTCCATTGCAAACTCCATTCCGTTCCATTCCACTTTCCATTCGACACTCCATTCCACACTCCATTCCACATTGCATTCCACATTCCATTCCACCTTCCATTCCTCATTCTATTCCAATCTATTCCACATTCCATTCCACACTCCATTCCACATTCAATTCCACATTCCATTCTGTTCCATTCCACATTGCATTCCAGATTCCATTCCGTTCCATTCCACATTCCATTCCAGATTCCCTTCCATTGCATTCCACATTCCATTCCACACTCCATTCCATTCCATTCCACATTCCATTCCATTCTCTTCCAAATTCCCTTCCACATTAAATTCGTCATACCTTTCCATTCCATTCCACATTCCACTCCACATTCCAAAGCACGTTACATTCCAAAATCAATTCAACATTCCATTCCGTTCCATTCCACATTTCATTCGACACTGCATTACACGTTCTATTGCACATTCCAAACCGGTCCATTTGACATTCACTTCCACAGTCCATTCTAAAATGCATTCCACATAACATTCCGTTCCATTCCACATTCCATTGTATTCCATTCCGAATTCCATTCCACTTTCCATTTCACATTCCATTCCATTCAATTCTACATTCCATTCCACCTTCCATTAAAAGTTCCATTCCATTACATTCCACGTTCCATTTCTCATTCTATTCCACATTCCATTCCACATTCCATTTCACATTCCATTCCACATTCCATTCCATTCCACTCCACATTCTATCCCATTCCATTCCACGTTCCATTCCATTCCATTCCATGTTCCATTCCACATTCCATTCCACGGGGCATTCCATTCTGTTCCACGTTCCATTCCATATTCCATTCCATTCCATTCAACTTTCCATTCCACATTCCATTGCACATTCCTTTCCAACTTCCATTCCACAGTACATTCCACGTTCCATTCCATATTCCATTGCGCGTTCTGTTCCAAAGCATTCCAAGATCCATTTCACATTCCATTCCATTCCATCCCACGTTCCATTCCATTCCATTCCATTCCACATTCGATTCCAAAGTCCATTCCATTCCATTCCACATTACTTCCCACATTCCATTTCACATTCCATTCCACATTCCATTCCACATTGCATTACACATTCCATTCCACATTCCATTGCATTCCATTCCATTCAATTCGACGTTCCATTCCACATTCCATTCCTCTCCATTCCACAATCCATTCCATTACATTCGACGTTCTATTCCACCTTCCTTTGCACGTTCCATTCCACATTCCATTCCGCTTTCCATTCCATTTCATTCTACATTCCATTCCACATTCCATTCCATTCCATTCCACATTCCATTCCACTTTCCATTCCACGTTCCATTCCAAGTTCCACTCTATTCCATTCAATTCCATTCCATTCCATTCCACATGGCATTCCATTCCATTCCACATTCCATTCCATTCCGTTCCATTTCACATTCCATTCCACATTCCATTCCATATTGTATTCCACGTTCTATTCCGTTTCATTCCACATTCCCTTCCATTCGATTCCACATGCCATTCCAATCGATTACACATTCGTTGCCACATTCCATTCCACATTCCATTCCAATGCACGTTCCATTCCACATTCCATTCTGTTAAATTCCACTTTCCTTTCCACATTCCATTCCACATTACATTCCTTTCCATTCCACATTCCATTCCTCATTCCATTCCACATTGCATTGCTTTCCATTCCAGATTCCATTCCACATTCCATTCCACATTCCATTCCATTCCATTCAACATTCCATTCCATTCCATTCCACACTCCATTCCACATTGCATTCCGTTCCATTCCACGTTCCATTTCTCATTCCATTCCACATTACATTATGTTCCATTCCTCATTCCATTGCATTCCATTCCACATTCCTTTCAACATTCTTCTCCATTGCATTCCACATTCCAATCCATTCCATTCCACATTACATTCCACATTATATTCCACATTCCATTCCACCTTTCATTCCATTCCATTTCATGTTAGTTTCCACGTTCCATTCCATTCCATTACATATTCCATTTCATATTCCGTTCAAATTCATTCCACATTCCTTTCCACATTCCATTCCATTTCATTCAACATCCCATTCCATTGCATTCCTCGTTCCATTCCACGTTCCATTCCATTCCCTTCCACTTACATTTCCGCATTCCATTCCACAGTCCATTGCATGTTACATTACGTTCCATTCCACATTCCATTCCACATTGCATTCCACATTCCATTCCAATCCATTCCACTTTCCATTCCACATTCCATTCCAGTCCATTCCACATTCCATGCCACATTCCATTCTATTCCATTCCAAAATCCATTCCAAACTCCATTCCATTCGATTCCACATTCCACTCCACATTCCATTGCACTCCATTCAATTTCATTCCACATTCATTTCTATTTCATTCCACATTCCATTCAATTCCATTTCACATTCCATTCCATTCCATTCCACATTCCAATCCACGTTTCATTCCATTCTATTCCACTTTCCATTCCATTCCATTACACATTCCATTCCTCATTCCATATCACATTCCATTCCATTCCATTCCACATTCCCTTGCATTCCATTAAATTTTCCACTCAATTCTTTTCAACATTCCATTCATTTCCACATTCCATTCCACATTACATTCCAGTTTCCATTCCATTCTGTTCCACGTTCCATTCCACGTTCCTTTCCATGTTCTTCTCCATTCCATTCCACGTTCCATTCCAAATTCCATTCCCTTACCTTTTTAGTTCCGTTCCACATTCCATTCCACGTTCCATTCGACTTTCCATTGCGCTCCATTCCACATTCCATTACACACTCCATGTGACATTCCATTCCACATTCCATTCCACATTCAATTCCACATTTCATTCTACATCCGATTCCCTTCCATTCCACTTTCCATTACACATTTCATTCTACATCCCATTCCATTCCATTCCACATTCCATTCCACATTCCATTACAGATTCTATTCCATTCCATTCCACATCCATTCCTCATTCCATTCCATGGTCCATTCCACGTTCCATTCCACCTTCCATTCCTTTCCATTCCTCTTTTCAGTCCACCTTCCATTACATTACATTCCACTTTCTTTTCCACATTCCATTACACATTCCATTTCACATTCCATCCCACATTCCATTCCACATTCCATTCCAGATTCCACTCCATTCCATTCCACATTCCATTCCACTTTCCATTCCACGTTCCTTTCCACATTCCATTACACGTTTCATTCCACCTTCGATTCTATTCCATTTCTCGTTTCAGTCCACATTCCATTGCATTATATTCCACTTTCCTTTCCACATTCCATTCTACATTCCATTCCACATTCAATTCTACCATACATTGCACTTTGCATTACACATTCCATTCCATTCCATTCCACTCTACATTCCATTCCACATTCCATTCCACATTACATTCCACGTTCCAATCCACATTCCTTTCCACGTTCCATTCTACATTCCATTGCACATTCCATTACATTCCTTTCCACGTTCAATTCCACGTTCCATTCCATTCCATTCAACATTCCATTCCATATTCCATTGAACATCCCATTCCACGTTCCATTCCATGTTCCATTCCACGTTCCATTCCACACTCCACTCGACATTCCATTACGCATTCCATTCCACATTTCAATCTACATCCCATTCCATTCCATTCCACATTCCATTCCACATTAAATTCCACATTCCATTCCAGATTACATTCCATTCCATTCCACTCCACATTCCATTCCACATTCCATTCCACATTACATTCCACGTTCCAATCCACATTCCATTCCAAGTTCCATTCTACGTTCCATTGCACATTCCATTACATTACTTTCCAGGTTTAATTCCATGATCCATTCCATTCCATTCAACTTTCCATTCCATATTCCATTGAACATCCCATTCCACGTTCCATTCCATGTTCCATTCCATGTTCCGTTCCACACTCCATTCGACATTCCATAACGCATTCAATTCCACATTTCAATCTACATCCCATTCCATTCCATTCCACATTCCATTCCACATTCCATTCCACATTCCATTCCACATTCCATTCCATTCCTTTAAACATTCCATTCCACATTACATTACACGTTTCATTCCACTTTCCACTCCATGTTCCATTCCACCTTCCATTCCATTCCATTCCGCGTTTCAGTCCACATTCCATTCCATTGCTATCCACTCTCCTTTCCACATTCCATTCCAATTTCCATTTCACATTCCATACCAGATTCCATTCCATTCCATTCCACACACCATTCCACATTCCATTATACGTTCCATTCCACATTCCATTTCACGTTCCATTCCACGTTCCACTCCCTTCCATTCCTCGTTGTAGTCCACACTCCATTCCATTACATTCCACATCCATTCCACTTTCCATTCCACATTACATTCCGTTCCATTCCGTTCCATTCCACATTCCATTCCATATTACATTCCATTCCATTCGACATTCCATTGCACATTCCATTCCACGTTCCATTCCACAATCCATTCCATTCCATTAAACTTTCCTTTCCACATTCCATTCCACATTCCATTCCACTTTGTATTCCGTTCCATTCCACATTCCATTCCACATTCCATTCCACATTCCACTGCATGCCTTTCCACTTTCCATTAAACATTCCGTTCCACATTCCTTTCCACATTGCAGTCCATTCCACATTGCAGTTCATTCCACAATCCATTCCAAAGTCCATTCCACTCCATTCCACATTCCTTTCCACATTCCATTCCACATTCCATTCCAAATTGCATTGCACATTCAATTCCACATTCCATTCTCATTCCATTGCATTTCTTTCCACTTTCCATTCCACATTCCATTGCATTCCAATTCACATGCCATTCCACATTCCATTCCATTCCATTCCACATTCCATTCCACAGTCCATTCCGCAGTCCATTCCGTTAGATTCCAAATTCCACTCCATTCCAATCAGCATTACATTCCACATTTTTTTCCATTCCATTCCACATTCCATTCCATTCCACATTCCATTCCATTCCATTCCATTCCACGTTCCATTCCACTTTCCATTAAATTCTATTCCACATTCCATTCCACATTCCAGTCCTTTCCATTCCACATTCCATTCCATTACAAAACACATGTCTTTCCACAATTCATTCCATTCCATTCCAAGTTCCATTCCACTTTCCATTAAATTCTGTTCCACATTCCATTCCACATTCCAGTCCATTCCATTCCACATTCCATTCCATTACAAAACACATTTCATTCCACAATTCATTTCATTGCATTCCACATTCCATTCCAGATATCATTCCACTTTCCATTCCATTCCATTCCATTCCACTTTCGATTCCACATTCCATTGCATTCCATTCCATGTTCCATTGAATGTTCCTTTCCACATTCCATTCCATTACATTCCACGTTCCATTCCACACTCAATTCCACATTCCTTTCTACATTCTGTTCCGTTCCATTGCACATTCCATTCCACATTCCATGCCACGTTGAATTCAACATTCTTTTCCATGTTCCATTCCAGGTTGCATTCTACGTTCCATTCCATTCCATTCCACTTTCCATTCCACATTCCATTCAAAATTCCATTGCATTCCTTTCCAACTTCCATTCCGCACTCCATTCCACATTCCAATCTGCCTTCCTTTCCGTTCAATTCCACATTCCATTACACAATCCATTCCACATTCCATTCCACTTTCCAGTCCACATTCCGTTAAAGTCCATTCCGCATTCCATTCCACATTCCAATCCATTCCATTCCACATTTCATTCCACATTCCATTCCACATTCCATTCCACATTCCATTCCACCTTCCATTCCGCATTCCATTCCATTCCATTCCTTTCCATTCTATTCCATATTCCAATCCATTCCATTCTACATTTCATTCCACATTCCATTCCATTCCATTCCACATTTCATTCCACTTTCCATTCCACATTCCATTCCACATTCCATTCCACATTCCATTCCACATTCCCTTCCATTCCATTCCTTTCCATTCGACATTAAATTCCACATTAAATTCAACATTCCACATTCCATTCCATGTTCCATTCCATATTCCATTCCACTCCATTCCACATTGCATTCCATTCCATTCCACTTTCCATAGCTTTCCATTCCATTCCATTCCGCATTCCATTCCATTCCATTCCACATTCTGTTCCAGATTTGCTTCCATTCCTCTCCACATTCATTTCCATATTCCATTCCATTTCATTCCACATTTCATTGCATTCCATTAAACGTTCAATTCCACGATCCATTCCACATTCCATTCCAGTGTTCCATTCCACATTCCATACCATTCCATTTTACATTGCATTCCATTTTCCATTCCATTGCCTGCCATATTCCTTACCATTGCATTCATTCCATTCCCCTTTCCATTCCATTGCGTTCCACATTCTACTCCACATTCCATTCCATTCCATTCCACTTTCCATGCCACATTGCATTCCATTCCATTCACAATTCCATTTTACATTCCATTCCACATTCCATTCCGTCCTATTCTACATTCCATAACACATTCCTTTCCACATTCCATTCCAAATTCCATTCCATTCCATTTCATTCCACATTCATTTCACATTCCATTCCATTCCATTCCATTCCACGTTCCCGTCCACATTCCATTCCACATTCCATTCCACTTTCCTTTCCATTGCATTCCACGATCCATTTCAAATTCCATTCTGCAATCCTTTCCACATTCCTTTACTTTCCATTCCACGTTCCATTGCACGTTCCATTGCCCTTTCCATTGCACGTTTCATTCCATTCCATTCCACGTTCCATTCCACATTCCATTCCATTCCACGACACATTCCACATTCCATTCCAAATTTCATTCCTCTTTCCATTCTGTTCCATAGCACTTTCCATTGAACATTCCATTACACATTCTATTCCACATAACAGTACACATTCCATTCCATTCCATTCCACATTCCATTCCACATTAAATTCCATTCCATACCACTTTCAGTTACACGTTACATTCCACATTCCATTCCACATCCCATTACACACCCCATTCCATATTCCCTTCCACTTTCCATTCCACTCCATTCCACACTCAATTCAAAATTCCATTCCATTCAATTCCGCATTCTATTTCATATTGCATTCCACATTCCATTCCATTCCTTTCCACATTCCATTAGACATTCCATTCCATTCCATTCCACATCCCATTCCACTTTCCATTGCATTCTATTCCACATTCCATTCCACATTCCATTCCACATTCCCTTCCTCAGTCCATTCCATTCCATTCCAGATTCCATTCCACATTCCATTCCATTCCATTCGACATTCCATTCCACAATCCTTTCCAATGCTTTCCACATTACTTTCTGCATTCCATTCCACATTCCCTTTCACATTCCATTCCATTCTATTCCACATTCCATTCCACATAACATTCCACATTCCCTTCCACATTCCATTCCATTCCATTACACATTCCTTTCCATATTCCATTCCATTCCATTCCACATTACATTCCACATTCGATTCCACATTCCCTTCCACATTCCTTTTCATTGCTTTCCAAATTCCATTCCATATTCCAATCCATTCCCTTCCGCATTCCATTCCACCTTCGATTACATTCCTTTCCACATTCCACTCCATTCCATTCCACATTCCATTGCACATTCCATTCCACATTCCTTTCCACCTTCTATTCCATTCCTTTCCACGTTTCATTCCACCTTCCATTCCACGTTCCATTCGACTTTACTTTCCACTCCATTCCACGTTCCATTCCAACTTCCGTTCCACATTCCATTCCATTGCATAACATTCCGGTCCACTTCCATTCCATTCCATTCCCCATTCCATTCCATTAATTTCCACATTCCATTCTTTTCCATTCAAATTTCCATTTTACATTCCTTTCCACTTTCTATTCCACATTCCGTTCCCTATTCAAATCCACGTTCCATTCAACTTTCCATTCCACGTTCCATTCCACATTTCATTCCAAGTTCCATTATGTTACATTCCATGTTCCATTCCCTATTCCATTCCATTCCATTCCACACTGCATTCCACATCCCATTCCACATTCCATTCCACTTTCCATCCCATGTTCCATTCGATTTCCTTCCATGTTCCATTCCACATTCCATTCCATTCCATTCCACTTTGCCTTCCACATTCCATTCCACATTCCATTCTTCATTACATTCTGTTGTATTTCATATTCCATTCCACATTCCATTCCATTGTCTTCCACGTTCCATTTCATTCGGTTCCACATTCCATTCCACTTTTCATTTCACATTCCGTTCCACATTCTATTTCATTTTCCTTTCCTTTCCCTTCCATACCATTACACTTTCCTTTCCATTACGTTGCTCATTCCATTCCATTCCATTCCATGATCCATTCCACATTTCATTCCAGTCAATTCTATTCCACATTCCATTCCATTCCTTTAAACGATCCATTCCACATAGCATTCCACATTCCATTCCACATTCCATTCCATTCCATTCCACTTTCCAATTCATTCCTTTTCACAGTCCAATCCATTCCATTCCACATTCTCCCACATTCCATTCCAAGTTGCATTCCATTCCGTTCCACGTCACATTCCGCATTCCATTCCATATTACATTCCAAGTTCCATTCCAATCTATTCCACGTTCCTTTCCATTCCATTCCACGTTCCATTCCACTATCCATTCCACATTCCATTCCACATTCCATTTCACGTTGCATTCCATTCCATTCCACATTCTATTCCGCGTTCCATCCCATTCCATTCCATATTCCTTTGCATTCCATTCTACATTCCATTCCATTCCATTCCACATTCCATTCCATTCCATTCTATTCCATATTCCATTCAATTACAGTCAACATTCCATTCCATTTCATTCCACATTTCATTCCACATGCCATTCCTCATTCCATTCCACATTCCATTGCACGTTCCATTCCATTCCTTCCACATTCCATTCAATTCCATTCCACTTTCCATTCCATTCAATTCCACATTTCACTCCATTCCATTGCATTCCACATTCTATTGCATTCCATTCCGCATTTCATTCCATTCCATTCTGCTTTATTTCACATTCCATTCCATTCCGCTTTCCATTCCACATTCAATTCCACATTCTTTTGCACATTCCATTCCATTCCTCATATCATTCCATTCCATTGCATTCCACATTCCACTCTATTACATTCACATTCCATTCCATTCCATTTCAACATATTCCACAATCAATTCCATTCCATTCCACTTTGCAATCCATTCCATTGCACATTCCATTCCACTTTCCATTCCATTCCATTCCACATTCCATTCCACATTCCGTTCCACATTACAGTCCTTTCCATTCCACAATCCATTCCACATTCCATTCCATTCCATTCCTCATTCCACTCCACATTCCGTTCCATTCCATTCCACATTCCATTGCACATTCCATTGCATTCCATTCCACATTCCTTTGCACCTTCCATTGCATTCCATTCCACATTCCTTTCCATTCATCTCCACCTTCCATTCCACATTCCTTTCCATTCCATTGCAGATTCCGTTCCACATTCTATTCCATTCCATTCCACATTTCATTCCACGTTCCATTCCCTTCCTTTCCACGTTCCATTCCACGTTTCATTCCCCATTCCATTCCACGTTACATTCCACATTCCATTCCGTTCCATTCCACATTCCATAGTACATTTCGTTCCATATTCTATTCCATTTTCCATTCCACATTCAATTCCACATTCCATTCCATGTTCCACTCCATTCCACTTTCCATTCCACATTCCATTTTACTCCATTCCACATTCCATATCATTCCATTTCACATTCCATTCCAAATTCCGTTTCACTTTCCATTCCATTCCATTCCATTCCATTCCATTCCACATTCCTTTCCATTCCATTCCAATCCATATTGCATTCCATTCCATTCCAATCCACATTCCATTCCATTCCAATCCAAGTTCAATTCCATTCCACATTCCATTCCATTCCATTCCACATTCCATTCCACATTCCTTTGAACATTCACTTCCATTCTATTCTATTCCACATTCCATTCCATTCCATATTCCATTACACATTCGACTCCCCGTTCAATTCCATTCAATTCCACGTTCCTTTCAATTCCATTCCACATTCCATTCCATTCCATTCCACATTCCTTTCCATTCCATTCCACATTGCCTTCCATTCCATTCCCATTCCAGTATACGTTCCAATACATTCCATTCCACTCTCCATTCCATTCCATTCCATTCCCTTCCACATTCCATTCCACATTGCAATCCATTCCATTCCACATTCCACTACATCCCATTCTTTTGCACATTCCATTCCACATTCCATTCCATTCCATTTCACATTCAATTCCATTCCATTCCATTTCACATTCAATTCCACATTCCATTTCTTTCAATTTCACATTCCTTTCCATTCCATTCCACATTCCATTCCGCATTGAATTCCATTGCATTCCACATTCCATTGGACATTCAATTCCTTTCCATTCCTCATTCCATACTCCACTTCATTCCATATTCCATTCCACATTCCATTTTACATTCCATTCCACATTCCATTACATATTGCTTTCCACATTCCATTCCATGTTCCATTGCATTCTACTTTCCATTCTGCATTCCATTCTATTCCATTCCACATTCCATTTCATTCCATTCCACATTCCATTGCAAATTCCATTTCACTTTCAATTCCATTCCATTCCATTTAACATTCCATTCCATTCCACAATGCATTTCATTCCACTCCTCATTCCATTCCAAATTCCATTTCACTTTCCATTCCATTCCATTGCATTCCACATTCCATTCCATTCTATTCCAATCCACATTCCATTCCATTCCATTCCAATTTCAATTCCATTCCACGTTCCATTGCATTCCTTTCCACATTCCATTCCACATTCCATTGCATATTCCATTCCATTCCATTCTATACCAAATTCTATTCCATTCCATTCCACATTTCATTTCATTCCATTCCACATTCCATTCCACTTTCCATTCCATATTCCTTTCCCAGTTAAATTGCATTCAATTCCACGTTACATTCCCTTCCATTGCATTCAACGTTCCATTCCTTTCCATTCAATTCCACATACCATTCCATTCCATATTCCATTCCATTCCATTCCACATTCCATTATATTCCATTCCACTTTCCATTCCATTTCATTCCATTCCACATTCCATGCTATTCCATTACAATCCACATCCCATTCCAATCCATTCCAAGTTCAATTCCATTCCTCATTCAATTCCATTGCATTCCACAACCCATTCCGCATTCCCTTGCACATTCTCTTCCATTCTATTCTATTCCACATTCCATTCCATTGCATTCCACATTCCATTCCATTCTATTCCACATTGCATTCCATTCAACTACACATACCATTCCACATTCCATTCCACGTTCCGTTCCACATTCCATTCAACACCGCATTCCTCATTCTATTCCGTTGCATTCCACATTCCATTCCACATTCCATTCCACTTTCCATTCCACATTCCATTCCATTCCATTGCACATTCCGTTCTCATTCCATTGTATTCATTTCCCATTCCATTCCACATTCCATTCCATCCCATTCCACTTTTCATACCACATTCCATTCCACGTTCCATTCCATGCTCCAATCCATGTTCCATTCCACTTTTCATACCACATTCCATTCCACGTTGCATTCTTTGCTCCATTCCACATCCCATTCCATGTTCCATTCCATTCCATTCCATTCTTCGTTCCACTCCATTCCATTCCGCGTTCTAATTCATTCTGTTCCACATTCCATTCCACATTCCATTTCACATTCCGTTCCACATTATATTTCACGTTCCAATCCATTCCATTCCATTCCACATTCTATTCCAATCCATTCCATTCCATTCCACCTTTCATTCCATTGCATTCCACATTCCGTTCCATTCTATTCCATTCCATTCCACATTCCATTCCACTTTCCATTCCATGTCGCATTCCATGTTCCATTCCACGTCCCATTCCAGTTTGTATTCCTTTCCATTCCACGACGCATTCCATATCCCATTCCAGGTTGCATTCTTTTCCATTCCACATTCCATTCCATTCCATTCCATTCCACATTCCTTTCCGTTCCATTCCACTTTCCCGTCCATGATCCATGCCACTTTCCTTTCCACGTTGCGTCCCAAGTTCCATTACATTCCACATTCCATTCCACGTTCCATTCCATTAAATTTCATGTTGCATTCCATTCCATTCCACATTCCATTCCACGTTCCATTCCTTTCAATTCCACGTACGATTCCATTCCATTCCACATTCCGTTCCACGTTCCATTCCATTCCATTCCATTTTCCATTCCACGTTCAATTCCACATTCCATTCCTTTCCATTGCACATTCCTTTCCATTCCATTTCACTTTCCATTCCATTCGATTCGACATTCCATTCCACGTTGAATTCCATGTTCCATTCCACGTCCCATTCCATGTTCCATGCCTTTCCATTCCACATTCCATTCCATTTCATTCCATATTCCATTCCATTCCATTCCACATTCCATTCAATTCCATTCCACGTTCCATTCAATATTCCAATCCATTCAATTTCACGTTCCATTCCATATTCCATTCCACATTCCACATTCCCTTCCAGTTCCATTCCACAATCCATTCCACGTTCCATTACAGGAACCATTGCACTTTCCATTGCACATTCCATTCCATGCCATTCCATTCCATGACACTTTCCCTTCCACATTACATTCCACATTCCATTCCACGTTCCATTCCACATTCCTTTCCGTGTTCTCTTACACGTTCCATTCCACTTTCCATTACATTTAATTCACATTCCATTCCACGTTACATTTCTTTCCATTCCACTTTCCATTCCACATTCCATTGCACATTCCATTCCACTTTCCATTGCATGTTCCATTCCATGTTCCATTTCACGTTCCATTCCACGTTCCAATCTACATTCCATTCCATTCCATTCCACTTTCCATTCCACATTTCATTCCACATTCCACTGCAAATTCCATTCCACATTCCATCCCACATTCCATTGCACATTCCATTCCACATTCAATTCCACATTCCATTTGTTTCCATTTCACATTCCTTTCCATTCCATTCCTCATTCCGTTCCACCTTCTATTCCATTCTATTCCACATTCCATTGGACATTCCATTCCATTCCATTCCACAATCCTTCCCATTGCATTCCAATTTCCATTCTATTCCATTCCATGTTCCATTCAATAACGTTCCCTGTTCCATTCCATTCCATTCGATTCCACATTCTATTGCATTCCACTTTCAATTCTATTCCATTTCACCTTCCACTCCATTCCATTCCATTCTTTTCCGCATTCCATTCAAATCCATTCCACATTCCATTCCATTTCATTCCATTCCACATTTTATTCCATTCCACATTCCATTCCATTCCACATTGCATTCCACTTTATTCTATTCCATTCCATTCCACATTCCATTCCATGCCATTCCATTCCATATTCCATTCCATTACACATTCCTTTCCATTGAATTCCGCATTCCATTCCATTCATTTATTGCTTTCCATTCCATTCCATTCCACATACCATTATATTCGACATTCCATTACACATTCCATTCCACTTTCCATTCCACGTTCCATTCCATTCCATTACACATTCCATTACACTTTCCATTCCGTTACAATCCAAGTTCCATTCCACATTCCATTGCCCATGCCATTCCACGTTCCATGCCACATTCCATTTCATGTTCCATTCCACTTTCCATTACAAGGTCCATTCCATTACATTCCACGTTCCATTCCACAATCCATTCCACATTCCTTTCCACATTCCATTCCGTTCCATTCTGTTCCATTCCACATTCTATTCCACATTCCATTCCTCATTCAATTTCATTCCATTCCGTATTCCACTCCATTCCATTCCACATTCCATTCCACGTTTCTTTCCATGTTGCATTCCACATTCCATTCCAATTTCCATTTAAAATTCCATCCTACTTTCCACTCCATTCCATTCCACGTTCCGTTGCAGATTCCATTCCATTCCATTAAACTTTCTGTTCCACATTCAATTCCACATTCCATTCCATTCCATTCCACTTTCCATTACATTCCATTCCACATTCCTTTCCACATTCCATTCCTTTGAATTTCACATTCCATTCCAAATTCCATTCCATTCCATTCCACTTTCCATTCCACATTGCCTTGCATTGCATTCCGCATTCCACTCCGTTCCATTCCACATTCCATTATATTCCATTCCACAATCCATTCCATATTCCATTCCATTCAATTTCACATTGCATTCCAAATTCCATATCTTTCCTTTCCACATTGCCTTGCATTACATTCCACTTTCCATTTCACTTTCCAATCCAATCCATTCAAAGATCCATTTCACGTTCCATTCCACAGTCTATTCCACATTCTATTTCACATTCCATTCCTATCCATTCCACATTCCACCCCCACTTTACATTCCTTTCCATTCCACGTGCCATTCCAAATTCCATTGCACATTCCATTCCACGTTCCATTCCATGTTCCATTCCATGTTCCATTCCATTCCACTCCAAGTTCCATTCCACATTCCATTCCATCACTTTCCACGTTCCATTCCATTACATTCCACGTTCCATTCCACATTCCATTCCACATTCCATTCCACAATCCATTCCATTCAATTCCATTCCATTCCATTCCACGTTCCATTCCGCATTCCATTCCACATTCCATTCCACATTACATTCCGTTCCATTCCACATTCCTTTCCACTTTCCATTCCACATTCCATTCCATTCCATTCCACATTCCATTGCACATTACATTCCACATTCCATTTCATGTTCCATTCCACATTCCATTCCAAATTCCATTCCATTGCATTCCCCATTCCATTCCCCATTCCATTCCACATTCCATTCCAAATTCCATTCCATTGCATTCCCCATTCCATTCCGCATTCCATTCCAATCCATTCCACATTGCATTTCATTGTAGTCCACATTCCATTCAACATTCCATTTCATTCCATCTAACCTCTCAATTCCATTCCTTTCCACATTCGATTTCAACTTCCATTCCATTCCAAATTCCATTCCACACTCCTTTCCATTCCATTTCACATTACATTCTACATTCCGTTCCATTCCATTCCACCTTCCATTCCACGTTCCATTCCACGTTCCGTTCCACATTCAATTCCACATTTCATTCCACATTCCATTCCATTCCATTCCATTCCACTTTCCATTCCAATTTACATTCCACTTTGCATTCCCATTCTTTTCCATTCCATTCCGTGTTCCATTCCATGTTCCATTCCACGTTGCATTCCATTGCATTCCACGTTCCATTCCACATTCCATTCCATTCCATTCCACTTTCCATTCCATGTTCCCTTCCATTGCATTCCACGTTCCATTCCAACTTCCATTCCATTCCATTCCACTTTCCATTACACAATCTGTTGTACATTCCATTCCAAGTTTCATTCCACATTCCATTCCGCTTTCCATTACATATTCGATTCCACGTTCCATTCCATTCCATTCCACATTCTATTCCATTTCATTCCACGTTCCATTCCACACTCCATTCCGCATTTCATTCCACGTTCCATTCCACATTCAATACCACATTTCATTCCACATTCCATTCCATTCCATTCTACATTCCTTTCCACATTCCATTCCTAATTCCATTCCACTTTCCATTAAATTCCATTCCACATTGTATTTCACAACCCACTACATTCCATTCCACATTCCATTCCATTCTATTCCACATTCCATTACATTCCACGTTCCATTCCACATTCCAGTCCACATTCCTTTCCACAATCCTCTCCGTTCCATTCCCTGCCATTCCACATTCTATTCCACATTCCATCCCTCATTCAATTTCATTCTATTCCACATTCCTTTCCATTCCATTCCACATTCCATTACACATTTCATTCCAGGTTGCATTCCACATTCCATTCCACGATCCATTCCAATTTCCATTCAAAATTCCTTTCCACATTCCTCTCCATTCCATTCCACTTTCCGTTGCACACTCCATTCCATTCCATTAAACTTTCTATTCCACATTCCAATCCACATTCCTTTCTGTTCCATTCCACATTCCATTACATTCCATTCCACATTCCATTCCTTTCAATTTCACATTCCATTCCAAATTCCATTCCATTCCATTTCAATTTCCATTCCACATTGCCTTGGATTACATTACACATTCCATTCCGTTCCATTTCACATTCCATTACATTCCATTCCACATTCCATTCCATTCAATTTCACATAGCATTCCAAATTCCTTTCCATTCCACTCCACTTTCCTTATCACATTGCCTTGCTTTACACTCCACATTCCATTCCACATTCCAATCCAGTATATTCAATGTTCCATTTAACGTTCCATTCCACTTTCCATTCCACATTCCATTTCACGATCCATTCCATTCCATTACACGTTACACCACACTTTCCATTCCTTTCCATTCCACGTTCCATTGCACGTTCCATTCCACATTCCATTCCACATTCCATTCCACGTTCCATTCCATGTTCCATTCCATGTTCCATTCCATTCCACCCCAAGTTCCATTCCACATTCTATTCCATCCCTTTCCACGTTCCATTCCATTCCATTCCACGTTCCATTCCACATTCCATTCCACATTCCATTCCATTCAATTCCATTCCATTCCATTCTATTCAATTCCATTCCATTCCATTCAATTCCATTACATTCCATTCCACCTTCCATTCCGCATTCCATTCCACATTCCATTCCACATTAGATTCCGTGCCATTCCACATTCCTTTCCACTTTCCATTCCACGTTCCATTCCATTCCATTCCACGTTCCATTCCACATTCCATTCCAAATTCCATTCCATTGCATTCCCCATTCCATTCCACGTTCCATTCCACGTTGCATTCCACATTCCATTCTATGTTCCAATCCATGTTCCATTGCACATTCCATTCCACTTTACATTCCACATTCCATTCCATGTTCCATTTCACTTTCTTTTCCACGTTACATTTCATTCCATTGCATTCCACGTTCCATTCCAGGTTCCATTCCACATTCCATTCCACATTCCATTCCACATTCCATTGCATTGCATTCCACATTCCATTCCACATTCCATTCCGTTCCATTCCACATTCGATTCCACATTCCATTCCACATTCCATTTAATTGCCTTCCACATTCCATTCCATTCAGTTCCACATTCCCTTCCACATTCCATTCGATTTCATTTCACATTCCATTCAACTTTGCTTTCCACATTCCCTTTCATATTCCATTCCATTCCTTTCCACATTACATTCTACATTCCAATTCCATTTCATTCCACATCCCATACCGCATTCCATTCCACATTCCAATCCATTCCTTTCCCCATTGCATACCACATTCCATTCCATTCGTTTCAACGTACCATTCCATTACAATCCACATTCCATTCCACATTCCATTCCACCTTCCATTCCACATTCCATTCTATTTCATTCCACATTTCATTCCACATTCCCTTTCATATTCCATTCCATTCCATTCCACATTTCATTCCACATTCCATTAAATTCCATTCCACATCCGATAGCACATTCCATTCCACATTCCATTTCATTCCTTTCCACTTTCCTTAACACATTCCATCCCATTCCATTCCACGTTTATTTCCATTATATTCCACATTCCATTCCACATTCCTTTCCATTCCATTCAACGTTCAATTCTACCTTCCATTTGACGTTCCATTCCATTAATTTCCACGTTCCATTCTACGTTGCATTAGTGGTTCCATTCCATGTTCCATTTCTCCTTCCGTTTCTTTCCATTCCACGTTACATTCCATATTCCATTCTATTCCATTCCTTTCCACGTTCCATTCCATTCCATTTAACATTCCATTCCATTCAACATTCCAGTCAACGTTTCATTCCACCTTCAATTCCACATTCCATTCCAGATTCCATTCCATTCCGTTCCACGTTCCATTCAATTCCATTCCATGTTCCATTTCATTCCATTCCACTTTCCATCCCACATTCCAATTCACATCCATTCAACCTTCCATTCCATTCCATTCCATTCCATTCCATTCCACATTTGATTCCATTCCATTCCAATTTCCATATCTTTCAATTCCACATTCCAATCCATTGCGTTCCATTCCAATCCACATTCAATTCCATACCGTTCTGCATTGCATTCCACACCATTCCGCATTCCACTTCATTCCATTCCATTACACATTCAATTCCATTCCATTCCACTTTCCATTCCATTATGTTCCAAATTTCATTATATTCCATTCCATTCCTTTCCACTTTCCATACCATTCCATTCCATTCCACATTCCAACACATTCCATTCCAAATTCCATTCCATTCCATTCCATTCCATTACACATTCTATTCCACATTCCATTCGCTTCCATTACACATTCGATTCCTTTCCATTCCACATTCCATTCCACGTTGCATTCCACTTTCCATTCCACATTCCATTGCATTCCATTCCGTTCCATTCCATTCCACTCCATCCTGGATTCCTTTCCATTCCCTTCCAAATTATATTCAACATTCCTTTCCATTCTATTCTATTGCACATTGCATTCCATTCCATTCCACATTCGATTACATTCCATTCCACATTCATTTCCAGCTTACATTCCACCTTTCATTCCAGGTTCCATTCCACGTTTCGTTCCATTCCTTTCAACGTTCTTTCTACTTTGCATTCCCCGTTCCATTCCATTTAATTCCACGTTCCTTTCCACGTTTCTTCCCATAACATTCCACATTCCGTTCCATTCCATTCCATTCCATTCCATTCCACATTCAGTTCCACATTCCATTACCTTCTATTCCACATTCATTTCCATTTAATTCCTCATTCTATTCCACGTTCCATTTCACGTTGCATTTCACGTTCCATTCCACTCCATTCCATTCCATTCCATTCCAGATTCCATTCCTTTCCATTCCACATTCTATTCCACATTCCATTCCACTCCGTTCCACCCTCCATTCCACATTGCATTCCATTCCATTCCACATTGCACTCCATTGCATTCCACATTCCATTACTTTCCATTCCACAATACATTCGACATTCAATTCGACCTTCCATTCCACATTCCATTCCATTCCAAACCAAATTGCATTCCACTCAATTCCACATTCCATTCCACATTCCAATCCGTTCCATTCCACATTCCATACAATTTCATTCTATTCCACATTCCATTCCTTTCCATTCCACATTCCATACCTTTCCATCCCACATTCCATTCTTTTCCATTCCACATTCCATACCATTCCATTCCATTCCACATTCGATTCCTTTCCATTCTACATTCCATTCCATTCCATTCCACATTCATATCCATTCCATTCCATGCCAGTCCACATTACATTCCTTTCCATGCCACATTCCTTTCCAATCCATTCCACATTCCATTTCACATTACTTTCCATTCCACATTCCATTCCACTTTCCATTCCATTCCATTCCACATACCTTTCTATTCATTTCCACATTCCATTCCATTCCTTTCCCTTCCATTCCACATTCCATTCCACATACCTTTCCATTCATTTCCACATTCCATTCCATTCCTTTCCCTTCCATTCCACATTCCATTCCATTCCATTCCACATTCCATTCCATTCCATTCGATTCCACATTCCATACCACATTGCATTCCGTTCCATTCCACATTCCTTTACACGTTAAATTCCACTTTCCATTCCTCATTCCATTCCATATTCCATTCCACTCCATTCCATGTTTCATTCCACATTCCTTTCCATTCCATTCCACGTTCCATTGCACGTTCCATTCCACATCCCATTCCTTTCCATTCCATTCCACGTTCCTTTCCACGTTCCATTCCACATGCCATTCCTTTCCATTCCACATTCCATTCCACATTCCATTCCATTCCAATCCACGTTCCATTCCATATTAGTTTCCACATTCCATTCCATTCCATTCCACATTTCATTCCACTTTCCATTCCATTCCATTTCACTTTCTACTCCACATTCCATTCCTCGCTCTATTCCATGATCCATTCTGCGCCCCATTCCATTTCATTCCACGTTCCATTCCACGTTACCTTCCATTCAATTCCCCATTCCATACCATTCCATTCCATTACATTCCGCATTCTATACCACATTGCATTTCATTCCATTCCACATTCCATTCCACATTCCATTCCACATTCCATTCCATTCCATTCCACATTCCATTCCATTCCATTCCACATTCAGTTCCACATTCCATTCCATGCTGCATTCGACATTACATTCCACGTTCAATTCCACGTTGCCTTCCAAATTCCATTCCACATTCCATTCCATTCCATACCACGTTCCATTGCACAATCCATTCCATTCCATTCCACGTTCTTTTCCGCATTCCAATCCACGTTCCATTCCATTCCATTCCGGTTTCCGTTCCACATTCCATTCTATTCCATTCCATTTTCCTTTCCACATTCTATACCACGTTTCATTCCACGATCCATTCCATGCTCCATTCCATTTCATTCCAAGTTCGATTCCACATTGCATTCCATTCCATTTTCCATTTCACATTCCATTCCACATTCCATTCCACATTGCACTCCCTTCCATTCCACGTGACACACCACATTCCATTCCACATTCCATTCCACTATCCATTCCACATTCCATTCCACTCCATTCCATTCCACGTTCCATTCCTCATTCCATTCCATTCAATTCCACATTCCATTACGCGTTTCATTCCATTTCATTCCACTTTCCATTCCCATTCCATTCCATTCCTTCACACATTCCACTCCACATTCCAATCCATTCCATAACACATTCCATTCGAGATTCCATTTCACATTCCGTTCCATTACATTCCACATTCCATTCCACATTCCATTCCATTCCATTCCACATTCCATTCCACATTCCATTCTATTCCATTACACATTCCATTACACATTCCATTCCATTCCATTTCACATTCCGTTCCAAATTCCCTTTCACATTCTATTCCATTTAGTTCCATTCGATTTCACATTAAATTCCAATCCATTCCACATTCCATTCCATTTTACTCCACATCGATTCCTGATTGCATTCCATTCCATTCTATTCCACATTCCATTCCATTTCATTCCACATTCCATTCCATTTCATACCACATTCCATTCTGCATTCCGTTCCACATTCTTTTCCATTCCATTCCACATTGCATTCCATTCCATTCCACATTCCATTCCGTTTCTTCCATATACCATTCCATTCAATTTCACATTCAATTCCACTACATTGCATTCCACATTTCATTCCATTCCATTCTGCATTCCATTCCATTCCTTTCCATTTTGTTCCACTTTCTATTCCATTCCATTCTTTTCCACATTCCATTCCATTCCGTTTTATTCCACTTTCCATTCCATACCATTCCACATTCTATTGAATTACATTCCTGATTCCATTCCACCTTCCCTTCCACATTCTATTCCACGTGCCATGCAATTCCATTCCACTTTTCATTCCATTCCCTTGTACATTCCATTCCATTCCATTACACATTCCATCTCATTCCATTCCATGTTCCATTCCATTCCATTAAACTTTCCATTCCATACTCCCTTCCACATTCCATTCCACGTTCCATTCCACATTCCATACCAAGTTCCATTTCGTGCTCTATTCCCTACAATTCCAAGTTCCATTCCACATTCCACTCCATTTCATTCCACGACCCATTCCACGTTCCATTCCACATTCCATTCCACCTTCCATTCCTCACTCCATTCCAATCCCTTCCACATTCCATTCCATTCCATTCCACATTCCATTCGACTTTCCATTTCACATTCCATTCGACATTACATTCCACATTGAATTTCACTTCCCATTCCACATTCTATTACATTCCATTCCACATTCCAATCCACATTCCATTCCCTTCCATTCCACATTCCATTCCACTCCATTTGACGTTCCATTCCACTTTCCATTCCACGATCCAATCCACATTCCATTCCATTGCATTCCACATTCCATTCCACATTCCATTCCATTCTTTTTCACATTCCATTGCAGATTCCTTTCCATTCCATTCCACATTCCATTGCACATTCCATTCCATTCCATTCAACATTCCATTCCACTCCATTCGTTTCCACATTCCAATCCTTTGCACTTTCCATTCCACGTTCCATTCCACATTCCATTCCATTCCATTTTACGTTGCATTCTACTTTCCATTCCACATTCCATTCCGTTACGTTCCACATTTCATTAGACACTCTACTCCACATTCCATCCCACATTCCTTTCCTTTACACTTCACGTTTCATTCCGCAATCCATTCCACATTTCATTCCACATTGCAGCCCATTCCATTCCACATTCCATTCCACATTCCATGTGACGTTCCATTCCGTTCCATTTCACATTCCATTCCATTCCATTCCACATTCCCTTCCACATTCCATTCCATTCCTTTCCACATTCCATTCCATTCCATTCCACGTTAAATTCCAAGTTATTGTCACTATTCTATTACACGTTCCATTCCACATTCCATTCCATTACTTTCCATTCCATTCCGCATTCCATTCCACGTTCCATTCCACATTGAATTCCAATATATTTCACCTTCCATTCGACATTGAATTCCAATACATTTCACGTTCCATTCTACATTGCATTCCACCTTCCATTCCATTCCATTCCATATTACATTCCACAGTCCATGCCACATTCCATTCCCTTCCATTCCACATACCATTCCACATTCCATTCCGTTCCATTACGCTTTCCATTTCACACTGCATTCCATACTGCATTCCACGTTTCCATCCGTTCCATTCCAAATTTCTTTCCACATTCCTTTCCACATTTCATTCCACATTCCATTCCATTCCATTCCACATTCCATTTCACATTCCCTTCCACTTTCCTTTCCACGTTCCATTCCACATTCCATTCTACTTTCCACATTCCATTCCACATTTCATTCCATATTCCATTCCACTCCATTCCACGTTCCATTCAATCCGTTCCACATTATATTCCACATTCCATTCCATTCCATTCCACTTTCCATTCCACGTTCCATTCTACGTTTCATTCTTTACATTCCACATTCCATTCCATTCCATTCCATATGCCACTCCACGTTGCTTTCTGCATTCCATTCCACTTTCCGTTCCAATTTCCATTCCAATCCATTCCGCGTTCCATTCCACGATCCAATCCACTCCACATTTCATTCAACGATCCATTCCATTACATTCCACGTTCCAGTCCACGTTCCATTCCATTCCATGCCATTCTACATTCCCTGCCTTTGCATACCACGTTCAATGACACATTCAATTCCACATTCCATTGCATTCCATTCCACATTCCATTCCATTCCATTTCACATTTCATTCCGTTCCACATTCCATTCCATTCCATTTCACTTTGCATTCCACATTGCATTCAATTCCATTCCACATTGCATTCCACATTCCATTCCACATTCCATTGCACATTCCATTCCATTCCATTGCATATTCCATGCTACATTCCATTGCAATCCATTCCACATTCCATTCCACATTCCATTCCGCATCCCATTCTACCTTCCATTCGTTTCCATTCCACATTCCATACCATTCCATTACATATTCCATTCCGTTCCATTCCACATTCCATTCAATTCCATTGCTCGTTGCATTCCGTGTTGCATTCCACGTACCATTCCATTCCATTCCACTTTCCATTCCATTCAATTCAACGTTCCATTCCACTCAATTCAACGTTCCCTTCCACGTACCATTCCATTCCTTTTCACTTTCCATCCCATTCCACTTTCCATTTCATTCCATTCCACATTCCATTCCACATTCTATTCCACATTCCATGTCACCTTCCATTGCACATTCCATTTCACACTCCATTGCATTCCATTCCATTCCATTCCACATTCCATTCCACTCAACTTTCAATTCCATTCCACATTCCATTCCATCCCACATTCCTTTCCATTCCATCCGCATTCCATTCCATTGCATTCCACATTCCTTTCCATTCCACATTCCATTGCATTGCATAACATATTCCATTTAATTCCACATTCCATTCCACATTACATTCCACATTCCATTTCACATTCCATTACACATTCAATTCCTCATTCCATTCCACGATCCATTCAATTTCTTTCCACATTTCACTCCATTCCATTCAGTTCCACTTTCCATTCCATTCCATTCCGCATTCCATTCCATTCCATTCCACATTCCATTCCATTCCACATTGCATTTCATTCCATTCCACGTTCAATTCCATTGCACTCCACATTCCATTCCATATTCCATTGCACATTACATTCTGCATTCCAGTCCCTTCCTTTAGACATGCCATTCCATTCCATTACACGTTCCATTCCATTCCATTTCACGTGCATTCCATTCCATTCCACTTTCCATTCCACATTCCATTCCACATTCCATTCCGCATTCCATTCCCTTTCGTTAAACATTCCATTCCATTCCATTACTCATTCCATTCCATGTTCCATTGCACTTTCCATTCCACGTTCCATTCCACTTTCCTTTCCACATTCCTTTTCCTTCCATTTCGCTCCACATTCCCTTCCATTCCATTCCATATTCCCTACAATTCCATTCCATTCCATTGCACATCCCATTACATTACATTCCATTCCACATTGCATTTCACATTCCATTCCAATCCGTTCCACATTCCATTCCATTCCTCTCCACATTCCAGTCCATTCCATTCCACTTTCCATTGCATTCCGTTCCACGTTCTATTCCACGTTCAATGCCATTCCATTCCTCATTACATTCCATTCCCTTCCACTTTCTATTTCATTCCATTCCACAATCCATTCCACATTCCTTTTCACACACCATTCCATATTCAATTCCACATTCCTTTCCATGATCCGTTCCATTCCATTCCACATTCCATTCCTGTCAATTCCACATTCCATTCAATTCCATTCCACATTCCACTGCATTGCGTTCCATTCCACATTCCATTCCATTCCATTCCACATTCCATTCCGCATTCCAGTTCCTCCACTTTTAATTCCACATTCCGTTCCTGTCAATTCCACATTCCATTCAATTCCATTCCACATTCCACTGCACTACGTTCCATTCCACATTCCATTCCACATTCCATTCCATTCCATTCCACATTCCATTCCGCATTCCAGTTCCTTCCATTCCACACTCCATTCCATTCCATTCCACTTTCCATTCCATTCCATTCCACGTTCCATTCCATTTCACTCCACTTTCCATTCCACGTTCCATTCCACATTCCTTTCCGCATTCCGTTCCCTTCCATTCTACAGTCCATTCCATTGCATTACACATTACATTCCACGTTCCCTTTCACGTTCCATTGCACTTTCCATTACACGTTGCGTTCCACGTTGCAGTCCACGTTCCATTCCATTCCATTCCACATTCCATTAAACTTTCCTTTCCATTCCATTCCACATTTCAAGCCATTCAATTCGATTCCATTCGGAATTCCGTTCCATTCAATACCACATTCCATTCCATTCCTTTCCACATTCCATTCCAGTCAATCCCACATTCCATTCCATTCCATTCCACTTTCCATTCCATTCTACTGCATGTTCCATTTCATTCCATTCCACAATCGATTCTACATTCTATTTCACATTCCATTCCGCATTCCATTTCATATTCCATTCCGCATTCCATTCCACTTTCCATTCCGCATTGTGTTTCAGTTTTAATTCCACATTCCATTTCACATTCCACATTCAATTCCATTCCATTTCACATTCCATTCCATTCCACATTCCAGTGCATTCCATTCCAGATTGCATTCCATTACATTCCACATTCCATTCATTTCAATTTCACATTCCATTCCACATTCCGTTCTAATCCCTTCCATTCCACAATCCATTCCAATCCATTCCTCATTCCATTCCATTCCATTCCATTCCATTCCATTCCATTCCACATTACCTTCCACATTGCATTCCATTGCTTTCTACTTTCCATTCCTTTACACATTTCTTTCCACATTCCTTTCCGTTCTATCCCACATTCCATTCGACATTTTATCCCTTTCCATTACATATTCCATTCCACATTGCATTCCATTACTTTCCACATTCCATTCCATACCATTCCAGTCCATTCCATTCCACAGCTATCCGTTCCATTGAATTCCACATTCCATTCCATTGCATTCCACATTCCATTCCATTCCGTTCCACATTCCATTCCACATTCTATTCCATTTCATTCCACCTTCGATTCCACATTCCATTCCATTCCACATTCCATTCGGCATTCCATTACATTACATTCCACATTCCATTCCACATTCCATTCCATTCCATTTCACGTTCCATTCCATTCCGTTCACATTCCATTCCATTCCATTCCACTTTCTATTTCATTCCATACCATTTCAGTCCACATTCTATTCAATTCCACTATATTCCACTTTCCATGATATTCCATTCCACATTCAATTCCATTCCATTCCACATACCAATCCGTAATCCATTCCATATTCCATTCCACATTTCATTCCATTCCATTCCACAATCCATTCCATTACATTCCACATTCCATTCCACATTCCATTCCATTGCATTCCATTCCACTTTCCGTTACATTCCACTAAATTCCTGTCCAAATTCTATTCCATTCTATTCCATTACACATTCCATTCCATTCCATTCCACATTCAATTCCATTCAATTCCACATTCAGTTCCATTCCATTCCACATTCCATTCCATTCCATTTCACATTCCATTCCATTCCATTCCAATTTGCATTCCATTTATTTCTTTCCACGTTCCATTCCATTCCATTCCACATTATATTCCACATTCTATTCCACATTGCATTCCGCATTCCTTTGCCTTCCATTTCACATTCCATTCCATTCCATTACACAATCCATTCCCCGTCCCATTCCACGTTCCATTGCGTTTTTCAATAAATGTTCCATTCCACATTCCCTTCCACATTCCATTCCATTCCATGCCACATTCCATTCCACATTCCATTGCATTCCATTGCATTCCACATTGCATTCCACATTCCATTCCATTCCATTCAACATTCCATTCCATTCCATTCATCATTCCATTCCATTCCATTCCATATTCCATTCCATTCCACAATCCATTCCATTCCATTCCACTTTCCATTCCACGTTTCATTCTATTAAATTCCACATTCCATTCCATTCCATTCCATGCTCCATTTCATTCCATTCCACATTTCATTCCACGTTTCATTTCAAATTCCATTCCCCATTCCATTTCGCATTCCATTCCACATTCCTTTTAACATTCCATTCCACATTGCATTTCACATTCCACATTCCATTCCATTCCATTTCACGGTCCCTTTCATTCCACATTCCAGTGCATTCCATTCCAAATTCCATTTCTTTCCCTTTCACATTCCATTCAATTCCGTTCCATATTCCACTCCACATTCCATTCCATTCCATTCCATTCCACATTCATTTCCATTGCATTCCACATTCCAATCCATTCCATTCCATTCCATTCGACATTCCATTCCCTTCCATTCCACATTCCATTCCATTCCATTCCAATGTCATTCCATTCCATGTTGCATTCCATGTTCCTTTCCACTTTCCATTGCACGGTCCATTACGCATTCCAATGCACGTTCCACTCCACGTTCCATTTAATTCCATTCCACATTCCATACCATTCAATTCCACATTCCATACCATCCCATTCCACATTCCATTCCACTTTCCATTCCATTCCATTCAACTATCCATTCCATTCCATTCCACGTTCCATACCATTCCATTCCATTCCATTCCACATTGCATTCTAATCCATTCTACGTTTCATTCCACATTCCGTTCCACATTGCATTTAATTCCTTTCCTCATTAAATTCCACATTGCATTCCATACCATTCCACCTTCCATTCCACATTCCATTCCATTCAATTTCACGTTCCATTCTGTTGCATTCCATATTCATTTCCACATTCCATTCGACATTCATTACCACATACCGTTTCACATTCCGTTCCATTCCATTCCACATTCCATTTCACATTCCATTCCACATTGCTTTCCACATTCCATTCCACATTCCGTTCCGCATTGCATTCCACATTCTTTTCCATTCCTTTCCACATTGTATTCCATTCCATTCCACATTCCATTTTACTTTCCATTCCACATTCCATTTCACATTCCATTCCATTCCATTCCCCATCCCTTCCATTACATTTCACATTACATTCCATATTCCATTCCATTCCATTCCATTCCACATTCCATTCCATTCCTTTCCATTCCACATTCCATTCCACTCCATTGCACATTCCATACCACATTCCATTCCACATTCCTTTCTATTCGATTCCACATTGCATTGCATTCCATTCCACATTCCATTTCACATTCCATTCCATTCCATTCCCCATTCCATTCCATTGCATTCCACTTTACTTTCCACTGTCCATTCCATTCCACTCCACATTCCATTTCATTCCATTCCACATTCCATTCCATTCCATTCAATGTTCCATTCTACGTTCCATTCCAAGGTCCATTCAGTTAATTTTCGCCTTCCATTCCCCATTATGTTCCATTCTATTCCAGGTTCCATTTCACAGTGTATTCCACAATCCTTTCCATTCTATTCCATTGCATTCCATTCCATTCCATTCCACATTCCATTCCATATTCCATTCCACATTCCATTCCACATTACATTGCATTCCATTCAAAATTCCTTTCCGAGTTCCATTCCACGATGGATTCCACTTTCCATTCCATTCCTTTCCACGTTCCATTCCATTCCTTTCGACATTACTTTCCACATTCCATTTCACATTCCATTCCACGTTCTATTTGACATACCACTGCATTTGCTTCCACATTCCATTTCACATTCCTTTGCACATTCCATAACATTCCATTGCACATTCCATTCCACATTCCATTCCATTCCACATTCCATTCCACATTCCATTCCACATTGCATTCCATTCTATTCCATTCCACACTCCATTCCACTTTCCATTCCACGTTCCATTTCATTCCATTCCACATTACATTCCACGTTCCATTTCACTTTCCATTCCACGTTCCATTTCATATTCCATTCCACATTCCATTTCACATTCCATTGCATTCCATTCCATTTCACATTCCATTCAACATTCCATTCCACATTCCTTTCCATTCCATTCCACAATACGTTCCGCGTTCATTTCCATTCCATTCCACTTTCCATTCCACGTTCCATTCCATATTCCATTCCTCTTTCCATTCCATTCCTTTCCACTTTCCATTCCACTTTCCATTTCACATTCAATTCCACATTCTTTTGCATTCCATTCCACATTCCCTTCCACATTCTCTTCCATTTTCCTTTCAACATTCCTTTAAATTCCATTCCACATTCCATTTCACTTTGCATTCCTTTCAATTCCACATTCCATTCCACACTCCATTCTACTTTCCATTCCACCTTCCATTCCATGTTCCATTCCATTCCATTCCACATTCCAATCTATACCATTCTACTTTCCATTTCATGCCATTCCAAGTTCCATATCACATTCCATTTCGCATTCCATTGCATTCCATTCAATTCCACGCTCCATTCTGTTCCATTCCACATTCCATTCCATTCAATTCCACATTCCGTTCCTCATTCCATTCCATATTACATTCCATTCCATTCCACGTTTGATTCCACATTGCATTCCTCTCCATTCCACATTGCATTTCTTTCCATTCCACCTTCCACTCCACGTTGCTGTCCATGTTCCATTCCACGTTCCGTTCCTCCTTCCTTTCCATTTCATTCCACGTCACATACATTCCATTCCACATTCAATTCCTGTTTTCATTTCACATCCCATTCCACATTCCATTTCACATTCCATTCCTTTCCATTCCCTAATCCATTCCATTACACATTCCATTCCATTCCTTTGCACATTCAATTCCACATTCCATTTCACATTTCATTCTATTCAATTCTATGTTCCATTCCACTTTCCATTCGATGTCTCATTACATTCCTTGGCACGTTGAATTCTACATTCAATTCCACTCCATTTCACGTTCCATCCTGCATTCCATTCCAAATTCCATTCCGTTCCACTCGACATTTTTTCCCACACTCCATTCCGTTCCATTCCACATTCCATTCCACACTCCATTCAACAGTCTATTCCACATTCCTTTCCACATTCAATTACACTTTCCATGCCATTCCATACGACTTTCCATTGCACACTACATTTCACATTCCATCCCACATTCCATTCCGTTCCATTCCACATTCCTTTCCACTATCCATTCAACTTTCCATTCCACATTCCTTTCCACTATACATTCATCTTTAAATTCCACATTCCATTATACATTCCATTTCGCATTCCATTCCAAATTGCAATTCACTTTCCATTCCATTCCATTCCATTACACGTTGCCTTCTATTCCAATGCACATTCCATTCCATTTCATTCCGTGTTACATTCCGTTTCACATTTCATTCTGTTCCATTCCACATTCCATTCCATTACATTCCACATTCCATTTCACATTCCATTTCCCATTGCATTCTATTCCATTCTATTCCACAATCCATTTCATTCCATTCTATTCCAAAATCCATTACATTCCTTTCCACATTCCGTTCCATTCCATTCCATTCCAAATACCATTCCACATTCCCTGTAACCTACCATTCCATTCCATTCCACATTGAATTCCTTTCCATTCCACATTCCATTAAATTCAATTTCACATTCCATTCCATTGTATTTATTTCCACACTCCATTTCATTACATTCCGTACTCCATTCCATTGCATTCCATGCTGTTCCACATTTCATTCCATTCCATTCTGTTCCACATTCCATTCGACTTTATTCCACATTCCATTCAATTATATTCCACATTCCATTCCACATTCCATTCCATATTCTATTCCACGTTGCATTCCATTGCATTCCACCTTCTATTACATTCCATTCCACATTCCATTCCATTCAATTCCTCATTCCATTCCACTCCATTGCATTGCACATTCCATTCCATTCCTTTCCGCATTCCAATCCATTCCATTCCCTTCTATTCCACATTCCATGCCATGCCATTCCATTCCACATTCCATTCCATTCCTTTCCACATTCCATTCCACTTTCTATTCCACGTTCCATTCCATTCCATTCCACATTCCATTCCACATTCCATTCCATTCTATATTCCATTCCATTATATTCCACATTCCATTCCATTCCATTCTACATTCCATTCCATTCCATTCCACATTCCAACCCATTCCATTCCACGTTTCATTCCATTCCATTTCACGTTCCATTCCACATTCCATTCCACATTCCTTTCCACGTACCATTCCACCTTGCATTCCACATTCCGTAGCATATTCCCTTCCATGTTAAATTTCACATTCCATTCCACGTTCCTTCCCACGTTCCATTCCATGTTCCATTGCGCGTTCTATTCCGTACCATTACAAGTTCCATTCCACATTCCATTCCATTGCATTCCACGTCACATTCCACATTTCATTCCACATTGCATTCCACATTCCATTCCATTCCATTATATTTTCCATTCCACATTCCATTCCACATTCCATTCCACAATAAATTCCATTCCATTACATTCTATTCCACATTCCATTCCACATTCCATTCCACATTCCATTCCACATTCCATTCCACATAGTATTTCACACTCCCTTCCACATTCCATTTCATTCCATTCCAAATTCCATTCCATTGCATTCGACGTTACATTCCACATTCCATTCTACATTTCATTTCACATTCCATTCCACGTTCCATTCCATTCCTTTCCACAATCCATTCCATTACATTTGAAGTTCTATTCCACCTTCCTTTCCACGTTCCATTCCACATTCCAATCCACTTTCCGTTCCATTACATTCCACATTCCATTCCACATTCCATTAAAGTACATTCCACATACCAGTCCGCATTCCATTCCATTCCCTTCCACATTCCATTCCACATTAAATTCTAATCCATTCCACATTCAGTTCCACGTTTCATTCCACATTCCATTCCTTTCCATTCCACACTCTATTCAAATTTCCATTCCATTCAATTCCAAATTCTATTGCACATTGCATTCCACATTCCACTCCATTCCTTTCCACATTCCATTAGACATTCCATTCCATTCCATTCCACATCCCATTTCACTCTCCATTGTATTCTATTCCACATTATATTCCACATTCCATTCCACCTTCTATTCCATTCCTTTCCACGTTTCATTCCACCTTCCTTTCCACGTTCCATTCAACTTTCCTTTCCACTCCATTCCACGTTCCATTCCAAATTCCATTGCACTTTCCATTCCATTGCATAACATTCCAGTCCACATTCCATTCCATTACATTCCCCATTCCATTCCATTGCTTTCCATATTCCATTCTTTTCCATTTAACATTCCATTTCACATTCCATTCCACTTTCTATTCCACATTCCGTTCCCCATTCAAATCCACGTTCCATTCAATTGCATTCTACTTTCCATTCCACGTTCCTTTCCACATTTCATTCCACATTCCATTCCATTACATTCCATGTTCCATTCCCTGTTCCATTCCATTCCATTCCACACTGCATTCCACATTGCATTCCACATTCCATTGCATTCCATTCGACATTCCATACCACATTCCATTCCACTTTCCGTCCCACGTTCCATTTGATTTCTTTCGATGTTTCATTCCACATTCCATTCCATTCCATTCCACTTTCCATTCCACATTCCATTCCACATTCCATTCTTCATTACTTTCCATTCCATTCCCCATTCCATTCCACATTCCATTCCATTCCTTTCCACATTCCATTCCATTACACTCCACATTTCATTCCACATTCCCTTCCATTACACTCCACATTCTATACCAAGTTCCATTTTAATCAATTCCACGTTCCATTCCACGATTCATTCCACATTCCGTTCCACAATCCATTTCGCATTCCAATCCATTCCATTCCACATTCCATTCCACAATCCATTTCATTGCATCCCACAGTCCATTACACTATCCATTCCATTCCATTCCACATTCCATTCCACTTTCCATTCCATTCCATTCCACCTTCGTTTCCACGTTGCATTCCACGTTCCATTCCACGTTCCTTTACACGTTCCATTCCACATTCCATTGCATTCCATTCCATATTCCACACCATTCCATTCAATTCCATTCCACAATCCACTCCATTCCATTGCACATTCCATTCCACATTCCATTCCACATTCATTTCCATTACATTCCCCATTCCCTTCCACACTCCATTCCACATTCTTTTCCAGATTTTGTTACTTTGCATTCCCCATTCCCTTCCACACTCTATTCCACATGCCATTCCACATTCCATTCTGTTCCATTCCACATTCCATTCAAAATTCCATTTCACATAACTTTCCTTTCCATTCCACATTACTCTTCATTCCATTCCACATTCCTTTCCACATTCCAATCCATTCCATTCCACATTCCATTCCATTCCACATTATTTTCCAAATTCTATTCCACATTCCTTTCCACATTCCATTCCATTGCATTCCACATTCCATCCCACATTCTATACCACATTCCATTCCACATTCCTTCCATTCCATTTCATGTTCACTTCGACTTTCCATTCCACATTCCATTCCAGATTCCATTCCACATTCCATTCCACATTCCTTTCCACTCCATTCAACATTCCATTCAACTATCCTTTCCACATTCCATTCCACACACCATTCCACATTCCATTCCAATCCATTCCACATTAACTTCCATTCCACGTTCCCTTCCACGTTCCATTCCACGTTCCACTCCACATACCATTTCATTCAATTCCATGTTCCATTCCATTTTCCATTCCATTCCATTACAATTTTCATAGCACATTCCATTCCACATTGCATTCCACATTACATTCCTTTCCATTCCACATTTCATTCCACATTCAATTCCACATTACAATCAAGATTCCATTCTACATTCTATTCCATTCCATTCCACATTCCATTCCATTGCATTCCATTCTATTCCACATTCCATTCCATTGCATTCCACATTCCATTCCGTTATATTCCACATTCCATTCAATTACATTCCACATTCCATTCCACGTGCCATTCCACATTCTAATCCACGTTCCATTCTATTCCATTGCACATTCTATTCCATTGCATTCGACATTCCATTCCGTTTAATTCCACATTTCATTCCATTCCATTGCATTCCACATTCTATTCCATTCCATTCCTCATTCAATTCCATTGCATTCCATTCTGTTCCACATTCCATTCCATTCCATTCTGTTCCACATTCCATTCTATTACATTCCACATTCCATTCAATTACTTTCCATATTCCATTCCACATTGTATTCCATATTGCATTCCATACTATTCCACAGTAGATTCCATTACTTTCTACATTCCATTCCATTCATTTGTGCATTCCATTCCATTCCATTGCATTCCACATTCCATTCCATTCAATTCCGCATTCCATTCCATTCCATCCCATTCTATTCCACATTCCATTCCATTCCACTACACATTCAATTCCATTCCATTCCACATTCCCTTCCACATTCCATTCCACATTCTTTTCTAATTTGCTCTGCATTCCATTCAACATTCCATTCCATTCTATGCCACATTCCATTCCTCATTTCATTGCTTTCCTTTCAGCATTCCATTCCACATTCCATTCCATTCAATTCCACATTTCATTCCACGTTCCATTCCACGTTCCATTCCACGATCCGTTCCACGATCCATTCCACTTTCCATTGTATTCCATTCCACATTCCACTGCACATTCAAATCCATTCCATTCCTCATTCCATTCCAGATTCCATTTCACATTCCATTCCACATTCCAATCCATTCCATTCCACGCTCCTTTCCAATTTCCATTCCACTTTCCATTCCCCATTCCATTCCATTTCTTTCCACGATCCATTTCATTCCATTCCACTTTCCATTCCACATTTCATTCCACATACCATTTCACATTGCATTTCGCATTCCATTTCACTTTCCATTCCATTCCACTCCATTCCATTGCACATTCCATTCCATTCCAATCCACATTCCATTCCATTCCATTCCATGTTCCATTCTGTTCCACATTCCATTCCATTCCATTCCACTTTCATTTCAATTTAATTCAACATTCCATTCCATTACATTCCACATTCCATTCCGCATTTCATTAAATTCCATCCTATTCCACATTCCACTCCATTCCATTTCGTGCACATTCCATTCCATTTCACTTGACATTACATTCCACATTCCATTCCACTTTCCATTCCACGTCCCATTCCAATCCATTCCACATTCCTTTCCACATTGCATTCCACATTGCATTCCACTCTCCATTACATTCCTTTCGACATTCCATTATATTACTTTCCACATTCAATTTCATTCCATTGAATTTCACATTCCATTATGTTACATCGCATTTCACATTCCATTCCATTCCATTCTTTTCCACAATCCGTTCCATTCCATTCCACATTCCATTAAATTTCATTCCACATTCCATTCCACATGACATTCCACGTACTATTCCACAATCCATTCCACATTAAATTCAACATTCCATTCCATTCCATCCTTCATTCCATTTCATGTTCCATTCCATGCCATTCAACATTCCATTCCACGTTCCTTTCCTTTCTATTCCACATTCCATTCCATGTTCCATTTCATTGCTTTCCAACTTCCATTCCACATTCCATTGAACGTTCCAATCCACAATCCTTTGCACGATCCATTCCACTTTCCATTCCATTCCATTCCTTATTCCACACCACTCCATTCCATTCCATTACACAATCCAGTCCATTCCATTCCATTTTTCATTCCACATTCTGTTCCACATTCCTTTCCGTTCCATTCCACATTCGGTTCCACATTCCATTCCCTTCCATTCCACATTCCATTCCACTCTCCATTAAACATTGCATTCCACATTCCATTCCTTTCAATTCCACATTCCATTCCACACTCCATTCCACATTCCATTCCACACTCCATTCCACATTCCATTCCACATTCCATTCCATTCCATTCCACATTCCATTCCACATTCCATTCCGTTCCATTCCACATTCCATTGTATTCCATTCCACCTTCCATTCTAAATTCCAATCCATTCAATTACACATTCCATTCAATTCCATTCCATTTTCCATTCAACATTATATTCCACTTTCCATTCCACATTCCATTCCATTCCATTCCACATTCTATTCCACATTGTATTCCACCTTCCATTCCATTGGTTTCCACTTTCCATTCCACATTCCACTCCACATTCCATTCCACATTCCGTTCCATTCCACTCCACATTCCGTTCCATTCCAGTCCACATTCCATTCCACTCTATTCCACATTCCATTGCACATTCCTTTCCACATTCCTTTGCATTCCATTCCACATTCCATTCCACTATCCGTTCCGTTGCACTCCACGTTCCATTCCCCTTACGGTTCCATTCCATTCCACTTTCCTTTCCACATTCCTTTCCACATTCCATTCCAGATTCCATTCCACATTCCATTCCATTCTATTCCACATTCCATTCCAGCTTACATTCCATTCCATTCCACAATACTTTCCACATTCCATACCACATTCCATTCCATATTCCATTCTATTTTAGACCACATTCCATTCCACATCCCATTGCATTCCATTCCACTTTCGATTCCACGTTCCATTCCATTGTATTCCAAATTCCATTCCATTCCAGTCCACTTTCCATTCCGCATTCCATTCCATTGTATTCCACATTGTATTCCACATTCCATTCCACCTTCCTTTCCATTCCATTGCAGATTCCATTCCTCCATACATTCCTTCTATTCCTCTTTCCATTCTACTTTCTATTCCACATTCCATTCCATTCCATTCCAGGTTCAATTCCACGTTCCTTTCCATATTCCATTTCACATTGCATTCCACGTTCCATTCCACATTCCATTCCACGTTTCATTCCACGTTCCATTCCACGTTCCTTTCCATTTATCATTGCATTGCATTCCATTCCATTTCACATTCCATTCTACATTCCCTTCCATTTCATTCTATTCCATTGCATTCCATTCCAAATACCATTCAATTCCAATCCTCTCCACGTTACAAAATACTCCATTCCACATTGTATTCTATTCAATTCCACATTCCAATCCATTCCATTGCACATTCCATTCCATTCCATTTCATTCCACTTTCCACACCATTCCATTGCATTACACATTCAATTCATTTAAATTGCACGTTCCTTTCCATTCCAGTCCACAATTCATTCCATTCCATTCCACCTTCCATTCCGCGGTCCATTCCAAATTCCATTACATTTCATTCTATTCCGTTTCATTCCATTCCACATTCCATTGCATTCCATTCCACTACATATTCCATTCCATTCAGTTCCACATTCCATTCTATTCCATTCCGCATTCCATTCCATTCCATTGCACATTCCATTAAATTCCATTCCATTCCATTCAACATTCCATACCATTCCATGGCATTCCTTATTCCATACCTTTCCATTACACGTTCCATTCCGTTGCATTCCACATTGTATTCCACATTCCATTCCACCTTCCTTTCCATTCCATTGCAGATTCCATTCCTCCATACATTCCTTCTATTCCTCTTTCCATTCTACTTTCTATTCCACATTCCATTCCATTCCATTCCAGGTTCAATTCCACGTTCCTTTCCATATTCCATTTCACATTGCATTCCACGTTCCATTCCACATTCCATTCCACGTTTCATTCCACGTTCCATTCCACGTTCCTTTCCATTTATCATTGCATTGCATTCCATTCCATTTCACATTCCATTCTACATTCCCTTCCATTTCATTCTATTCCATTGCATTCCATTCCAAATACCATTCAATTCCAATCCTCTCCACGTTACAAAATACTCCATTCCACATTGTATTCTATTCAATTCCACATTCCAATCCATTCCATTGCACATTCCATTCCATTCCATTTCATTCCACTTTCCACACCATTCCATTGCATTACACATTCAATTCATTTAAATTGCACGTTCCTTTCCATTCCAGTCCACAATTCATTCCATTCCATTCCACCTTCCATTCCGCGGTCCATTCCAAATTCCATTACATTTCATTCTATTCCGTTTCATTCCATTCCACATTCCATTGCATTCCATTCCACTACATATTCCATTCCATTCAGTTCCACATTCCATTCTATTCCATTCCGCATTCCATTCCATTCCATTGCACATTCCATTAAATTCCATTCCATTCCATTCAACATTCCATACCATTCCATGGCATTCCTTATTCCATACCTTTCCATTACACGTTCCATTCCGTTGCATTCCACATTGTATTCCACATTCCATTCCACCTTCCTTTCCATTCCATTGCAGATTCCATTCCTCCATACATTCCTTCTATTCCTCTTTCCATTCTACTTTCTATTCCACATTCCATTCCATTCCATTCCAGGTTCAATTCCACGTTCCTTTCCATATTCCATTTCACATTGCATTCCACGTTCCATTCCACATTCCATTCCACGTTTCATTCCACGTTCCATTCCACGTTCCTTTCCATTTATCATTGCATTGCATTCCATTCCATTTCACATTCCATTCTACATTCCCTTCCATTTCATTCTATTCCATTGCATTCCATTCCAAATACCATTCAATTCCAATCCTCTCCACGTTACAAAATACTCCATTCCACATTGTATTCTATTCAATTCCACATTCCAATCCATTCCATTGCACATTCCATTCCATTCCATTTCATTCCACTTTCCACACCATTCCATTGCATTACACATTCAATTCATTTAAATTGCACGTTCCTTTCCATTCCAGTCCACAATTCATTCCATTCCATTCCACCTTCCATTCCGCGGTCCATTCCAAATTCCATTACATTTCATTCTATTCCGTTTCATTCCATTCCACATTCCATTGCATTCCATTCCACTACATATTCCATTCCATTCAGTTCCACATTCCATTCTATTCCATTCCGCATTCCATTCCATTCCATTGCACATTCCATTAAATTCCATTCCATTCCATTCAACATTCCATACCATTCCATGGCATTCCTTATTCCATACCTTTCCATTACACGTTCCATTCCGTTGCATTCCACGTTCCATTCCATTCCATTCCACAATACATTCCATCTCATTCCTCCTTTTATTCCACATTCCATTCAAAGTTCCATTCCACGTTGCATTCCACGTTCCATTCCACGTTTCATTCTATTCCATTCCACATTCCATTCCATTCGACACCACCTTCCATTCCACATTCTACTCCACTCCTTTCCACATTCCTTTCCACATTCCATTCCATTCCATTCCACATACCGTTCCATTCCATTCTACATTCCATTCCATTCCATTCCACATTCTATTCCATATTCCATTCCATTTAATGCCACCTTCCATTCCACATTCTGTTCCATTCCATTCCATTCCATTGCACATTCAATTCCATTCCTTTCCACAATCCTTTCCACTTTCCATTCCACATTCCTTTCTACATTCCATTCCAAATTCCATTCCATTCAATCCGTCTTCATTTCCACATTCCATTCCATTCCATTGCATTCAACATTCCATTCCACATTCCATTCCATTCCTATCCATATACCATTCCATTTCATTCCAGATTCCATTCCATCCCCTTCCATTCCATTCTATTGCATTCCATTCCACATTGCATTGTATTCCATTCCACATTCTATTATACGTTCCGTTGCGCGTTCCCTCCCATTTTCCATTCCACGTTCCATTCCACATACCATTCCACATTAAATTCAACATTCCATTCCAAATTCCATTCCATTCCTTTCTACATTCCATTCCATATTCAATTTCATTCCATTCCACATATCATTCCATTCTACGCCACGTTACATTCCACTTTCCATTCCACATTCCATTCCGCATTCCATTCCACATTCCGTTCCACATTCCATTCCGTTCTATTTCACATTACATTTCACATTCTATTCCACATGATATTCCACATTCCATTCCATTCCATTCCACATTCCATTTCATTCCATTCCACATTCCATTCCATATTCCATTCCATTCCATTACTCATTCCATTCCATTCCATTCCATATTCCATTCCATTCCATTCCACATTCCATTCCATTCCATTCCATTCCACATTCCATTCTATTCTATTCCACATTCTTTTTGATGTTCCATTCCTCATTCCATTCCACTTTCCTTTCCACGTCCCATTCCACATTGCATTCCAAATTAAATTCAACATTCCATTCCACATTCCATTCCATTTCATTCCACATTCCACTCCACATTCCATTCCACCCCATTCAACACTCCATTCCATTCCATTTCACATTCCATTTGGTTTAATTTCACTTTCCTTTCCACATTCCATTCAACATTGCATTCCACATTCTGTTTCACATCCCATTCCACATTCCTTTCCACATTCCATTCCATATTGCATTCCACATTCTGTTCCACATTCCATTCCACATTCCATTCAATTCGATTCCACATTCCATTCCATTCAATTTCACATTCCATTACTTTACATTCCATATTTTTTCCACATTCCATTCCACATTCCTTTCCACATTCCATTCAACATTCCATTCCACATTCTATTCCTTTCCATTTCATATTGCATTCTGTTCCATTCCACATTACTTTCCACATTCCATTCCACTTAGCACTCCACATTAAATTCCACATTCCTTTACACTTTCCGTTCCACATTCCGTACCTCATTCCATTCGACATTCCATTCCATTTCACTCCACATTCCATTCCATACCATTCCACGTTACATTTCATGTTTCTCTCTGTTTTCCATTCCAAGCCACATGCCACATTTTTGTCCACGTTCCTTTCCACGTTCCATTCCGTTCCATTCCACGTTCCATTCCACATTCCAATCCACATTCCATTACACTTTCCATTCCATTCCATTCCACGGTCCATTCCACGTTCCATTCCATTCCATTCAACTTTCCATTCCGCTTACAATTGCACATTCAATTCCATGATCCATTCCACGTTCCATTCCGCGATCCCTTCCGCGTTCCATTCCATTCCATTCCACGTTCCATTTCACATTCCATTCCACATTCCAATCCACATTCCATTACACATTCCATTCCATTCAATTCCACGGTCCATTCCACGTTTCATTCCATTTCGTTTCACTTTCTATTCCACATAACATTGCACATTCCATTCCACGTTCTATTCCACGTTCCATTCTGTTTTCCATTCCACCTTCAATTCTGCGTTCCATTCCAGGTTCCATTCCATTCCATTACAGATTCCACTACACATTCCATTCAATTCCATTCCACATTCCATACCATTAAATTCCATTGCATTCCACATTCCATTCCATTCCACATTCAATTGCATTCCATACCATTAAATTCCACTGCATTCCACATTCCATTCCATTCCACATTCCATTGCATTCCATAGCTCATTCCATTCTGCATTCCATTGAATTCCATTCCACATACCATTCCATTCCATTCCACATTCCACGACCTTCCATTCGACATTCCGTTGCACATTCCATTCCATGTTGCATTCCACATTCCATTCCACATTCCATTCCACGTTTCATTCCATTCCATTACACTTTCCATTCCACGTTCCTTTCCATTCCATTCCAAGTTCCATTCCACATTCCATTCCACAATCCATTCCACGTTCCTTTCCATTCCATTCCACGTTCCATTCCATGATCCATTTCATTCCATTGCACATTCCATTCCACATTCAATTCCGTGTTCCATTCCATTCCATTCCACGTTCCATTCCATGTTTCATTCCATTCTATTCCACTTTCCATTTCACATTCCATTGCACATTCCTTTGCACGATCCATTCCACATTCCATAGCACATTCCATTCCATGTTCCTTTCCACGTTCCATTCCACGTTCCTTTCCACGTTCCATTGCACATTGCATTCCACCTTCCATTCCACGTTCCGATCCATTCCATTCCACTTTCCATTCCACCTTCCATTCCACATTCCATTCCACATTACATTATTTTCCATTCCACATTCCATTCCACATACCATTCCGCATACCATACCACATTCCATTTCACATTCCATTCCATTCCATTCCACATTCCGTTCCACATTATATTCCATTGCATTCCTCATTCCATTCCACGTTCCATTCCACAATAAATTCAATTTCTCTTCACATTCCATTCCACATCCCATTGCATTCCATTCCACCTTCGGTTCCACATTCCATTCCTTTCCATTCCACATTCCATTCCATTTCAATCCACTTTCCATTCCACATTCCATTGCACTGGATTCCACATTCTATTCCAAATTCCATTCTACATTCCTTTCTATTCCGTTGCACATGCCATTCCACAATCCATTCCATTCCATGCTTCTTTACATTACACAATCCTTTCCACATTCCATTCCACATTCCATTTCATTCCATTCCAGGTTCCATTCCACGTTCCATTACAAATTCCATTTCACATTCGATTCCACGTTCTATTCCACATTCCATTCCGCATTCCATTTCATTCCATTCTAGGTTCCATTCCACGTTCCTTTACAAATTCCTTTCACATTTGATTCCACAATCCATTCCACATTCCATTCCATGTTCCATTCTACGTTCCATTACACATTCCATTCCATTCCACATTCCATTCAATTCCATTCCATTGCAAATTCTATTCCACATTGCATTCCATTTCATTCTCTCCCATTGCATTCCATTACGTTCCACTCCACAATCCATTCCATTCCAATCCACCTTCCATTCCACGTTGCATTCCACATTCCATTACATTTCATTCTATTCTATTGCATTCAATTCCACATTCCTTTCTATTCAATTCCACTCCGCATTTCATTCCATTCCATTCCACATTCAATTCTGTTCCATTCCACATTCCATTCCATTCCATTGCACATTCCATTCCATTCCATTCCATTCCATTCCATTGCACATTCCATTCCATTCCATTCCATTCCATTCAACTTTGCATACCATGCCAAGCCATTCACATTCCATTCCTTTCCATTCCACCTTCCATTCATTTCCATTCCACGTTCCGTTACATTCCATTCCACAATCCATTCGATTGCATTCCACCTTTCATTCCTCATTGCATTTCAAGTTCCATTCCACGTCCCATTCCACCTTCCATTCCAGGTTTCATTCCATTGCATTCCACATTCCATTCCATTCCATTCCATCTTCCATTACACATTCCACTCCACTACTTTCCGCATTCCTTTCCACATTCCAATCCATTCTATTCCAACTTCAATTTCACATTCCATTCCATTCCATTACATTCCATATTAAACTCCAGTCCATTACACATGCCATTCTATTCCATTCCACATTCCATTGCATTCCATTCCACATTCTATTCAACATTCCATTCCTCTCAATTTCACTTTCCATTCCACGTTCCATTCCATTCCATTCAATTCCACGTTCCATTCCATTCCATTCCACAATCCATTCCACATTCCATTCCACAATTCATACCACATTCCATTCCACATTCTATACCATTCCATTCCACTTTACATTACATTGCATTCCACATTCCATTCTATTCCATTCCATTCCATTCCATTCCATTCCACATTCCATTCTATTCCCTTCCCCATTCTCTTCCATGTTCCATTGCACGTTCCTTTCCACTTTCCATTCTAAATTACATTCCACATTGCATTCCACATAAAATTCAACATTTCAATCCAAATTCCATTCCATTCCGTTCCAGATTCTATTCCCCATTCCATTTAGTTCCATTCCACATTTCATTCCACGTTCCATTACATTCCAATCCACGTTGCATTCTGCGTTCCATTCCACATTGCATTCCACATTCAATTCCAAATTCCATTCCGTTCGGTTCCACATGTCATTCCACATTCCATTCTTTTCCAATCAACATTCCACTCCATTCCATTCCACTTTCCATTCCACATTCTATTCCATTCCATTCCACATTCCATTAAATTCCATTCCACATTACATTCCATTCCATTCCACATTCCATTCTAATCCATTCCACATTTTATTCCACTTTCCATTCCACGTTGCATTCCACTTTCCATTCCACGTTCCATTCCACATTGCATTCCAGATTAAATTCAACATTCCATTCCTCATTCCATTCCGTACCGTTCCGCATTCCATTCCAGACTCCATTCCATTACAGTCCACATTCCATTCCATTCCACTCCACGTCCCATTCCACTTTCCATTCCATTCCATTGCATTCCACTTTCCATTCCATATTCCCTTCCACGTTCCATTCCATTGCAATCCAAGTTCCATTGCATGTTCCATTCCACATTCCATTCCACACTCAATTCCACATTCCGTTCCGTTGTATTCCACATTACATTCCACATTCCATTCCACATTCCATTCCACATTTCATTTCATTCCATTGCACATTCCATTCCACATTCTATTCATTCCATCCCACATTGTCTTCCACAATCCATTCCACATTCCATTCCATTCCATTCTACAATCCATTTAACATGCCATTCCTTTCGATTCCACATTCCATTCCATTCCATTTCACATTCCATTCTCAATTTGATTCCACATTCCTTTCCATTCCATTTCACATTCCATTCCACATTCCAATCCACATTCCTTTCCACGTTCCAATCCACATTCCATTTCGCATTCCATTCCACGTTTCATTCCATTCTGTTCCACTTTACATTCCATTCGATTAGACATCCGATTCCATTCCATTTACTTCCATTCCACTTTCCATATCATTCCCTTCCATTCCACAGTCCATTCCTTTACATTACACATTCCATTCCATTCCATTCCGCATTCCATTCCATTTCATTCCATTCTGTTCCACATTCCATTGCACATTAGATTCCCATCTATTACACATTCCATTAAATTCCATTCCACATTTCATTTCACTTTCCATTCCAAGTTCCATTCCGTGTTCCATTCCACATTAAATTCAAAGTTCCATTCTACGTTCCATTCCATTCCAATCAATATTCCACTGCACATTCCATTCCATTCAATTCCATATTCCATACCATTAAATTCCATTCCATTCCAAATTGCATTCCATTCCACATACTATTCAACAGTCCATTCCATTCGATTCCACTGTCCATTCCATTCCATTCCACATTCCACAACATTCCATTCCACATTTCATTCCACATTCAATTCCATGTTGCATTCCACATTCCATTCCAAATTCCATTAAACTCCATTCCATTCTATATTCACTTCCATTCCATTCCAATTTATTCCTCATTCCATTCCATGTTCCATTCCATATCACTCCACATTCCCTTCCGTTCCATTCCATTCCACTTTCCATTCCATTCCATTCCAATTTCCATTCCATTCCATTCCACATTCCATTCCATATTCTATTCCATTCCATTCCACATTATTTCAATTCCATGCCACATTCCATTCCATTCCCTTCCACATTCCATTCCATTCTATTGCATTCCACATTTCTTTGCACATTCCACTCCATTCCATTCCACATTCCATTCCACATTCCTTTCCCTTCCATTCCACATTGTATTCCATTCCATTCCACATTCCATTCCAAATTACATTCCATTCCAGGCCACAATCCATTCCACATTTTTTCCATTTGATTACACATTCAGTTTCATCCCATTCCACATTCAATTCCATTCAACATTCTATTCCACATTGCATCCCTTTCCATTCAACATTCTCTTCCATTCCATTTCCCATTCCATTCCATTCCATTCCACATTCCATTCCACATTCCATTCCATAGCATTCCACATTCCATTCCACATTCAATTACATTCCATTGTACATTCCATTCCACATTCTATGTGAAATGTAATGGAAAGGAAAGTGGAATGGAATGTGGAATGGAATGGAATGGATTGTGGTTAGGAATGGAATGCAATGTGGAATGGAATGGAATGGAATGGAATGTGGAATGGATTGGAATTCAAGGTGGAATGGAATGCAATTGAACGTGGAAAGGAATGTGGAATGGAATGGCATTGAAAGTCGAATGGAATGGAGTGTGCAATGGAATGTGGAACGGAATGTGGAATAGAGTGTAGAATGGAATGGAATGGAATGTGCAATGGAAAGTGGAATGGAATGCAATGGATAGGGGAATGCAATGGATTTTGTAATGGAATGTAATGTGTAATGGAACCTGGAATGGAATGGAATGGAATGCCGAATGGAATGAAATAGAACGTGGAATGGAAACTAATGGAATGTGGAATGTAATGGAATGGAATGCAATGTGGAATGGAACGGAATGGAATGTGGAATGGAATAGAATGGAATATGGAATGCAATACATTGGAATGCGGAATGGAATGGAATGCGGAATTGAATGAAATTGAAAATGGAATGGAATGTGTAATGTAATGCAAGCAAAAGTGGAATGGAACGTCTAATGGAACGTGGAATCGAATGTGGAATGGAAAGTGGAACGGAATGGAAGGGAAAGTGAATGGAATGCAACAGAAAGGAAAATGGAATGGAATGGAATGTGGAATGGAATGGAATTGAATGTGGAATGGAACGTCTAATGGATTGGAATGGAATGGAATGGTATTGAATGTGGAAAGGAATGCAACGGAATGTGGAATATAATGTGGAATGGAATGTGGATTTGAATGTGGAATGGAATGGAATGGAATGTGCAATTAAATGTGAAGTGGAATCTAATGGAATGTGGAATTCAATGTGGAATGGTATGCAATGGAATGTGCAATGGAAAAGAATGGAATATGGAATGGAATGTGGAATGGAATGGAATGGAATTGAATAGAAGGTGGAATGGAATTGAATGGAATATGGAATGGAATGCACAATGAAATGCAAGGGAATGGAATGGAATGTGGAATGGAATGTGGAAAGGAATGGAATGGCATGGAATGGAACGTGGAATGGAGTGTGGAATGGAATGGAATGGAATGGAATGGAATGTGTAATTGAATTGAATGGAATGTGGAATGGAATGCGGAATGGAACGGAATGGAAAGGCATGGAAAGGGGAATGGAATAGAAAGTGGAATGGAATGCTGTTGAATGTGAAAGGGAATGTGGAATGGAATGGAATGGCATGGAATGGAGTGTGGAATGGAATGGAATGGAATGTGGAATGGAATTGAATGGAATGTGGAATTAAACGGGGAATGGAATGTGAAATGGATTGTTGAATGTAATCAAATTAAATGGATTGGAATGTCGAACGCAATGATAAGTAATGCGTACTGTAATGGAATGGAATGTGAAATGGAATGTGGAATGGAATGTGCAATGGAGTGTGGAATGGAATTAAATGGAATTCAGAAAGTATTGGAATGGAATGGAAAGGAATTTGGAATGGAATGGATTTGAATGTGGAATGGAATATAACGGAATGTGGACTGGAATGGAATGGAATGGAATATGCAATGGAATCCGGAATGGAATGGAATGGAATGTGGAAAGGAATGGCATGTATTGTGGAATAGAATGCAATGGAACGGTATGTGGAATTGAATGGTATCAAACGGAATGTGAAATGGAATTGAATGGAGTGCAATGGAATGTGGAATGTTATGGAATGGAATGGAATGCGATGGAATGGAGGATGGAGTGGAATGAAATAGAATGTGGAATGGAAAATCATATGGAATTGAATGCTTGCAATGTGGAATGAAATGCAATGGAATGAAATAGAATGGAATGGAATGGAAAGGAATGTGGAATGGAATACAACGTAAAGTGGAATAGAATTTGAAATGGAATAGAATGGAAAGTGGAATGGAATGTGGAATGGATTTGAATGTAAGTTAGAATGGAATGTGGAATGGAATGGAATGGAATGGAATCTAGAGTGGATTGGAATAGAATGGAATGTGGAATGGATTGGAATGGAATTTGGAATGGAATGGAATGGAATGGAATTTGAAATGGAATGGAATTGAATGTTCAAAGGAATGTGGAATGGAATGCAATGTGGAATGGAATGTGGAATACTAAAGTGGAATGGAATGTGGAATGGAATGGAAAGTAAAGTTCAATGGAAATGAATGGAAAGTGAAATGGAATGGAATGCAACATGGAATGGAATATGGAATGGAATGTTCAAAGAAATGTGGAATGGAGTGGAATGGAATGTGACATTGAATGTGGAATGGAATGGAATGGAATGGAATGGAATCTGGAATGGAATATAATGGAATGGAATTTGCAATGGAACTTGGAATGGAAAGTTATGGAACATGGAATGGAATGGAATGAAATGTGGAATAGAATGGAATGGAATGGAATGTGAAATGGAGTGGAATTGAATGTGGAATGAATTGGGATGGAATGTTGAATGGAACGTGGTATGGAATAGAATGGAAATCGAAATGGAATGGAATGCAGAATGGAATGGAAAGGACTGTCGAATACAATGTGGAATGAAATGGAATGGAATGTTGGATAGAATGTGTAATGGAACAGAATGGATTGTGGAATGTCATGGAATGGAATGTAACAGAGTGGAATGGCATGGAATGGAATGTGGAATGGAATGGAATGGAATGGAATAGAAAGGAATGTAGAATGAAATGGAATGGAATGTGGAAAGGAATTGAATGGAATGTTAAATGGAATGGAAAGGAATATGCAATGGAATGTGGAATGGAATGTAGAAAGGAATGTGGAATGGAAAGGAATGGAAAGTAGAATGGAATGTGGAATGGAATGGAATACAAAGTAGAATGGAATATGGAAAGGAATGGAATTGAATGTGGAAAGGAATGGAATGGAAAGTGGAATGGAATGTGGAATGGAATGGAATGGAAAGTGGAATGGAATGGAATGGAATTTAATGAAATGTGTAAAGCAATGAGGAATGCAATGGAATGAAATTGTATGCAATGTGGTATAGAATGTGGAAAGGAATGTGGAACGGAACATGGAATTGAAAGTGGAATAAATCGGAAGGGAACGTGGAATGGAATTTGAAATGGAATGTAATGGAATGGAATGGAATTTGGAATGGAATCGAAAGGAATGGAATGTGGAATGGAATGCAATAGAAAGTATAATGGAATGTGCAATGGAATAGAATGGAATAAAGATTGGAATTCGGAATAGAATGGAATGGAATGTGGAATGAAAAGTAGAGTGGAATGTTGAATGGAATGTGGAATGGAAAGGAATGGAATGTACAATGGAATGTGGAATTCAATGGAATGGTATTTGGAATGGAAAGGAATGTAGAATTTAATGGAATGGAATTTGGAATGGAATGGAATGTAGAGTGGAATGTGGAATAGAACGTCGAATGGAATGTGGAATGGAATGTGGAATGGAATGGAACATAATGCCATGGAATGGAATGGAATGTGAAATGGAATGGAATGGAATGTGGAATGGAATGGAACGGAATGTGGATTGTAATGCAATGGAGTCGAATGGGGACTGCAATGGAAAGAATGGAATGTGCAGTGTAATATGGAATTCAAAGGAATGGAATGGAATGTGGAATGGAATGTTGAATGGAAAGGAATGGAATGTAGAATGGAATATGGAATGGAATGGAATGGAATGTGGAATGGAATGGAATGGAATGTGGAATGGAATGTAATGGAATTTGGAAGGTAATGTGGAATAGAATGAAATGAAATGTAGAATGGAATATGGAATGGAATGGAGTGAAATGTAGAATGGAATGTGTAATGGAATGGAATGGAATGTGGATAGGAAAAAAAAGGAATGTAAGATGGAATGGAACGTGGAATGGAACGTGGAATGTAATGAATTGGAAAGTGGAAAGCAATGGAGTGGAATGCGGAACGGAATGGAATGGAATGTGGAAGGGAACGTCTAATGGAATGGAATGGAATGTGGAATGGAATGTGGATTGAAATGGAATGGAATGTGGGATAGAATGTGAAATGGAATGGAATGGTTTGTGGAATGGCATGGAATGGAATGTAACAGAGTGGAATGGAATGGAATGGAATGTGGAATGGAATGGAATGGAATGGAATGTGGAATGGAATGGAAGAGAAAGGAATATAGAATGAAATGGAATGGAATGTGGAATGGAATTGAATGGAATGTTGAATGGAATGGAATGGAATATGCAATGGAATGTGGAATAGAATGGAATGGAATGTAGAAAGGAATGTGGAATGGAAAGGAATGGAAAGTAGAATGGAATGTGGAATGGAATGAAATAGAAATTAGAATGGAATATGGAATGGAATGGAATGGAAAGTGGTAAGGAATGGAATGGAAAGTGGAATGGAATGTGGAATGGAATGGAATGGAAAGTGGAATGGAATGTGGAATGGAATGGAATGGAAAGTGGAATGGAATGTGGAATGGAATGGAATGAAAAGTAGAATGGAATGTGGAATGGAATGGAATAGAATGGAATGGAATATACAATAGAATGTGGAATGGAAAGTGGAAGAGAATTGAATTTGGAATGGAATGGGATGGAATACGGAATGGAATGGGGAATGGAATGGAATGTGGATTGAAATGGAATGCAGAACGGAACGTGCAACGGAATGGAATGGAATTTGGAATGGAATGGAATGGATTGTGGAATGGAACGTTGAATGGAATGTTGAATAGAATGGAATGGAATGTGGAAAGAAATGTGGAATGTAATAGAAAGGAATGTGTGCTGTAATACGTATTTGAATGGAATGGAATGTGGAATGGACTTAGGAATGGAATGGAATGGAATGTGGAGTGGAATGTAGAATGGAAAGGAATGGAATTTCAAATGTAAACTTCTATTGAATGGAATGGAATGTGAAATGGTATGTGGAATGGAATTGAATGGAAACTAGAAAGGAATTTGGAATGAAATGGAAAGAAATTTGGAATGAAATGGAAGGTAATGGAAAGGGGAAAGGAAAGAAATTGAATGGAATGCGGAATGGAACATGGAATGGAACGTGGAATATAAAGTGAAATGGAACTTGGAATGGAAATTGGAATGGAATGAAATGTGAAGTGGAATGGAATGGAATGAAATGTGAAACGGAATGGAAAGGAACGTGGAATGGAATGGAATGTGGACTGGAATGAAAATAAATGGAATTGAATGTGGGATGGAACGGAATTTAATGTGGAACGCAATGGAATGGAATGTGGAATGGAATGGAATGTGGACTGGAATACAATGGAGTGGAATGTGGACTGGAATGGTATGGAATGTGGAATGAAAAGGAATGGAATGTGGAATGAAATGTGGAATGTCATGCAATAGAACGCGGAATGGAATGGAATGGAATTTGTAATGGAATGGAAGGAAATTTGGAATGGAATGGAATGGAATGGAATGTGGAATGGAAGGGAAAGGGATGTGGAATTTAATGGAATGGAAAGTGGAATGGACTGGAATGGAATGGAATGTGGACTGGAATGCAATGGAATGGAAAGGAATGTGGACAGGAATGCAATGGAAGGGAATGGAATATGGAAGGGAATGGAATATGGAATGGAATGTGGAAGGGAAAGGAATGGTATGGAATATGGAATGGAATGAGGAATGGAATGGAATGGAACTTGGAATTTAATGGAATGGAAAGTGGAACAGAGTGGAATGGAATGGAATGTGTACTGGAATGAAATGGAAGGGAAAGGAATATGGAATGGAAAGTGGAATGGAGTAAATTGGAATGGAAGAGAATGCAATGTGCAAAGGAATGGAACGGAAAGTGGAATGTAATGGAATGGGATAGATAGGAATGGAAACTAATGTGTTGGAATGTGGAATGGAATGGAGTTGAAAGTGGAAAGAAATGGAATTGCCTGGAATGCAATGTGGAACGGAATGTGGAATGGAATGGAACGCAATGGAATGTGTCATGGAATGGAATGGAATGGAATGTGGAATGCAATGAAATGGAATGGAATGGAATGCGGAATGGAATGGAACGGCATGTGGAATGCAAAGTGGAATGGAATGTGGAATTGAATGGAATGGATTGGAATTTGAACTGGATTGGAATGGAATGGAATGGAATGTGCAATGGAATCGAGTGGAACGTGGAATGGAAAGGATTGAAATGTGGAATGGTACGTGGAATTGAATGGAGTGGAATGGAATGTAGAACGGAATGGAATGGCATACAATGTGTAATGGAATGTGTAATGGAATGTGGAATGGAATGTGGAATGGAATGTGGAATGGAACGTGGAATATAAAGTGAAATGCAACTTGGAATGGAAAGTGGAATGGAATGAAATGTGAAGTGGAATGGAATGGAATGAAATGTGAAATGGAATGGAAAGAAATGTGGAATGTAATGGAATAGAATGGAATACGGACTGGAATGAAATTAAATGGAATAGAATGTGGGATGGAATGGAATTTAATGTGGAACGCAATGGAATGGAATGTGGAATGGAATGGAATGTAGACTGGAATGGAATGGAATGGAATGTGGACTGGAATGTAATGGAATGTGGAATGAAAAGGAATGGAATGCGGAATGAAATGTGGAATGTCATGCAATAGAAGGTGGAATGGAATGGAATGGAATTTGTAATGGAATGGAAGGAAATTTGGAATGGAACAGAATGGAATGGAATGTGGAACGGAACAGAAAGGGATGTGGAATTTAATGGAATGGAAATTGAAATGGAAATTGGAATGGACTGGAATGGAATGGAATGTGGACTGGAATGCAATGGAATGGAATGGAATGTGGACAGGAATGCAATGAAATGCAGTGGAATATGGAATGAAATGTGGAAGGGAAAGGAATGGTATGCAATATGGAATGGAATGTGGAATGGAATGGAATGGAATTTGGAATTTAATGGAATGGAAAGTGGAACAGAGTGGAATGGAATGGAATGTGTACTGGAATGAAATGGAAGGGAATGGAAAATGGAATGGAAAGTGAAATGGAGTAAATTGGAATGGAAGAGAATGCAATGTGCAATGGAATGGAACGGAAAATGGAATGTAATGGAATGGGATAGATTGGAATGGAATGCAATGTGCTGGAATGTGGAATGGAATGGAGTTGAAAGTGGAAAGGAATGGAATGGAATATGGAATGCAACGGAATGTAATGTCGAATGGAATGGAATGGAATGTAGACTGGCATGGAATGAAATTGAATGGAATGTGCAATGGAAAGGAATGGAAAGTGGAATTGCATGGAATGCAATGTGGAATGGAACGTGGAATGGAATGGAACACAATGGAATGTGTTATGGAATGGACTGGAATGGAATGTGGAATGCAATGAAATGGAATGGAATGGAATGCGGAAAGGAATGGAACGGCATGTGGAATGCAAAGTGGAATGGAATGTGGAATTGAATGGAATGGATTGGAATATGGACTGGAATGGAATGGAATGTAATGGAATGTGCAATGGAATGGAGTGGAACGTGGAATGGAAAGGATTGAAATGTGGAATGGGACGTGGAATTGAATGGAGTGGAATGGAATGTAGAACGGAATGGAATGGCATGCAATGTGTAATGGAATGTGTAATGGAATGTGTAATGGAATGTGGAATGGAATGTGGAATGGAATGGAATGGGATGTGGAATGGAATGGAATGGGATGTGGAATGGAATGGAATTTAATGAAATGTCTAAAGCAATGAGGAATTCAATGGAATGAAATTGTATGTAATGTTGTATGGAATGTGGAAAGGAACGTGGAATGGAACGTGGAACAGAAAGTGGAAGGAATCGGGAGGGAACGTGGAATGGAATTTGAAATGGAATGTAATGGAATGGAATGGAATTTGGAATGGAATCGAAATGAATGGAATGTGAAATGGAATGCAATGGAAAGTATAATGGAATGTGCAATGGAATAGAACGGAATAAAGATTGGAATTCGGAATAGAATGGAATGGAATTTGGAACGATAAGTGGAGTGGAATGTTGAATGGAATGTGGAATGGAAAGGAATGGAATGTGGAATGGAATGTGGAATTCAATGGAATGGAATTTGGAATGGAATGGAATGTAGAATGGAATGTGGAATAGAACGACAAATGGAACGTGGAATGGAATGTGGAATGGAATGGAATAAAATGCCATGGAATGGAATGGAAAGTGAAATGGAATGGAATGGAATGTGGAATGGAATGTGCAATGGAATGGAATGTGGAATGGAATGTGGAATGGAATGGAATGGAATGTGGAATGGAATGGAATGGAATGTGGAATGGAATGGAATGGAATGTGAAATGGAATGTGGAATGGAATGTAATGGAATGTGGAAGGCAATGTGGAATGGAATGAAATGAAATGTGGAATGGAATATGGAATGGAATGGAGTGAAATGTAGAATGGAATGTGTAATGGAATGGAATGGAATGTGGATAGGAAAAAAAGGAATGGAAGATGGAATGGAACGTGGAATGGAACGCGGAATGTAATGAAGTGGAAAGTGGAAAGCAATGGAGTGGAATGCGGAATGGAATGGAATGGAAGGTGGAAGGGAACGTGGAATGGAATGGAATGGAATGAGGAATGGAATGTGGAATGAAATGGAATGCAACAGAATGTAGAATCGAATGAGGAATGCAATGGAATGGAATATAGAATTCACTGTGAAATTGAATGGAATGGAATGTGGAAAGGGACGTGGAATGGAATGTGGAATGGAATGTTGGATGGAATGCGATGTGGAATGGAATGGAATGGAAAGGAATGTGGAATGGAATGGAATGGAATGGAATCTGGAATGCAAAGTGGAATGGAAAGTGGAATGGAATGGAATGGAATGTGGAATAGTGTGAGGAAAGGAACGTGGAATGGAACGTGGAATGGAACGAAATGTATCGTGGAATGGACTCTGGAATAGAGTAGAATGGAATGTCAAATGGAATGGATTGGAAAGTGGAATGAAATGTGGAATGGATTGTGCATTGGAATGGAACTGAATTTAATGTGGAATGGAATGTGGAATGGAATGGAATGGAACGTGGAATGGAATGAAATGGAAAGGAATGGAAACAGTAATGCAATGGAATGGAATTGAACGTGGAATGGAATGGAAGGGAACGTGGAATGGAATGGAATAGAATATGGAATGGAATGTTGAATGGATCGTGGAATGGAACGAAATGCAATGTGCAATAGAATGGAACAGAATGTGGAATGGAATGGAAAGGAATGTGCAATGGAATGTCGAATGGAACGTGGAATGGAATGGAATGGAAAGTGGAATGGAATGGAATGGAATTTGGAATGCAATGGAGAGGAATGTGAAATGGAATGTGGAATGGAATTGAGTGGAGTGTTGAATGGAATGCAACGGAATATGGAATCGCATGGAATGCAATTTGGAATGGAATGTGGAATGGAATGGAATGGAATGTGGAATGGAATGGATTGGAACGTGGAGTGGAAAGTAAAGGAGGGTGTAAAGAAATGGAAAGTAACGTGGAAAGGAATGGAATGGATAGGAATGGAATGGAATGGAAGGTGGAATGGAATGGAATGTGGAATGGCATGGAATGAAATGTGGAATGCAATGTGGAATGATTTGGAATTGAATGAGGAGTGGAATGTGGAATGGAATGGAATGGAACGTGGAATGGTATGTGGAATGGAATGTGGAATGGAACGTCGAATGGAATGTGGAATGGAATTTGGAATGGAATCGAATTGAATGTGGAATGGAAAGGAATGGAATCTGGAATGGAATGCGCAGTGGAATGGAATAGAATGTGGAATGGAGTGAAATGGAAAGTGGAATGGATTGGAATTGTCAGGAATATGGAATGGAATGGAATTGAATGCAGAATGGAATGCAGTGGAACCTGGAATGGAATGGAAAAGAATGTGGAATGGAAAGAGGAATGATGTGGAATGGAAAGTGGAATGGAATGGAATGGAATGTGGAATGGAAAGGAATGGAATGTGGAATGGAATGTGGAATGGAATGGAATGGAAAGTGGAATGGAATGTGGAATGGAATGGAAGGGAATGTGGAATGGAATGAGGAAAGGAATGGAATGGAATGTGGAATGGAAAGGAATGGAATCTGGAAGGGAATGGATTGGAAAGTGGAAACGAAAGGAAACGAGTGTGGAATGAAATGGAAAGGAACGTGGAATGGAATGGAATGCATTGGAATAGAATGGAAAGGAAAGTGGAATGGAATGGTATGTGGAATGGAATGGAATGGAATGTGGAATGGAAAGGAATGGAATGTTGAATGGAATGGAATTCAATGAGGAATCAAATGGAACATGAAATGTAATGGAATGTGCAATGGAATGGAATGGAATGTGTAATGGAGTGGAACCGAATGTGGAATGGAATGGAATGTGGAAGGGAAAGTGGAATGGAATGGAATGTGGAATGGAATGTGTAATGAAACGGAATCGAACGGAATGTAGAATCGATTGAGGAATACAATGGAATATAAGATAAAATTGAATTTGGAATGGAATGGAATGGAATTTGGAATGGTACGTGGAATGGAATGTGGGATAGAATGGAATGTGGAATTGAATGGAATGGAATGGAATGTGGAATGGAATGGAATGGAACGGAATGTGGAAAGGAAAGTGGAATGGAAAGTAGAATGAAATGGAATAGAATGTGGTATCGAAGGTGGTATGGGACGTGGAATGTAACGTGGAATGGAATATGGAATAGAGTGGAATGGAATGTTGAATGGAATGAGGAATGGAACGTTTAATTGAATGGAATGGAAGATGGAACAGGACGTGGAATGGAACGTGGAAAGGAACGTGGAATGGATCGTGGTATGGAATGGAATGGAACGTGGAATGGACTGGAACGTGTAATGGAATGGAAAGGAACGTGGAATGGAATGGAATGGAACGTGAAATGGAATAGTAAGGAAAGTGGAATGAAGTCAAATGGAACGTGGAATGCAATGTGGAATGGGATGGAATGGAATGGAATGTAAAGTGGAATGAAATAGATAGTGGAATGGAAAGGAATGGAATGTGGAATGGAATGGAATGTGAAATGGAAATAGAATGGAATGTGGAATGGAACGTACTGTGGAATGGAATGGAATGGAATGAGGAATGTAATTGAATGTGGAATGGAATGGAATAGAATGTGGAATGGAACGTGGAATGGAATGGAATGAAAGTGGAATGGAAAGGAATGGAATGTGGAATGGAATGGAATGGAATGCGGAATGGACGCAATGGAATGTTGAATGGAATGAACTGAAAAGTAATGTGGAGTGCAATGGAATGGAATGAAGCAGAATGGAATGTGGAATTGAAAGTGGAATGGAATGGAATGGAATGGAATGGAATGTGGAATGGAATGCGGAATGGAACGTGGAATTTAATGGAATGGAATGGAATGGAATGTGGAGTGGATTGTTTAATGGAACAGGGAATGGAATGGAATGGAATGTGGAATGTAATGTGGAATAGAATGGAAAGGAATGGAATGGAATGGAATGAGGAATGGAATGGAATGGAATGTGTAATGGAATGCAATGTGGAATGGAATAGAATTGAACGGAATGGAATGGAACGGAATGCGGAATGAAATGCGAAATGGAATGGAACGGAATGAAATGTGGAATGGAATGGTGAATGAAATCTGGAATGGAATGTGGAATGGAATGGAATGTGGAATGCAATGGAATGGAATGTGGAATGGAATGTAATGGAATGTGGAATGGTATATGAAATGGAATTGAATGGAATGTGGAATGGCATTTGGAGTGGAATGGAATGGAACTTTGAATGAAATGTGGAATGGAATGGAATGAAATGTGGAAAGCAATGTGGAATGGAAAGGAATGGAACGTGGAATGGAATGTGGAATGGAATGAAATGGAATGCGGAATGGAAAGTGGAAAGGAACGAGGAATGGAACAGGGAATGCAATGTGGAATGGAATGGAATGGAATGGAATGGGATGTGGAATGAAACGTGTAATGGAAAGGAATGGAACGGAATGTGGATTGCAAGGCAATGGAATGGAAACTGGAATAGAATGCAACGTAATGGAATATGGAATGGAATGGAATGGAATGGAATGGAATGTGGAATGGAATGGAATGGAATGTTGAAAGGAAGGTGGAATGGAATGCAATGGATTGTGGAATGGAATGGAATGGAACATGAAAGGGAATGGAATGGAAATTGGAATGGAATGGAACGGAACATGGAATGGAATGGAACAGAATGTGGAATGTGATGGAATTGAAAGAGGAATGCAGTGGAATGGAATATGGAATAGAATGGAATGGAATGGAAAGTGGAATGGAATGGAACAGAATGTTGAATGGAATGGAATGGAACGTGGTATGGAACGTGCAATTTAACGTGGAATGGAACGTGCAATGGAATGCAGAATGGAATGGAATGGACTGTGGAATTAAATGTGGAATAGAATGGAATGGAATGGAATGTGGAATGGAATGGAATGGAATAGAACGGAATGCAATGGAACGAAATTTGAAATGGAATGGAATGGAATGTGGAATGGAAGGGAATGTAATGTGGAATGGAATGGAATGTGGAATGGTCTGGAATGTGGAATGGTATAGAATGGAATGTGCAATGGAACGTGGATTGGAATTGAATGTGGAATGGAATGGAATAGAATGGAATACGGAACGTTATGGAATGTGGAATGGAATGTAATGGAATGTGGAATGGAAAGTGGAATGGAATTGAATGGAATGGAATGGAATGCAGAAACGAATGTGCAATGGAATGGAATGGAATGTGGAATGGAATGTGGAATCAAATGGAATGGAATATGGAATGGAATGTCGATTGGAAAGAAATGGAAAGTGGAATTGAATGTGGAAAGGAAAGGAATGGAATGTGCAATGCAATGAAATAGAATGTGGAATGGAAAGCATGGAATGTGGAAAGGAATATGTAACGGAATGGAATGGTATGTGGAAAGGAAAATGGAAAGCTTGGAATGGAATTTGGAATGGAATGGAATGGAATGGGAATGGAATGTGGAATGCAATGTAATGGAAAGTGGGATGGAGTGGAATGTGGAATGGGATGGAATGGAATGTTTAATGGAATGTGGAATGGAATGGAATGGAAGCAGAATGGAATGTGGAATGAAATGGAATGGAATGTGGAATGGAATGTGAAATGGAATTGAATGAAATGTGGAACGGTATGTGGAATGGAAAGTGGAATGGAATGGAATGGAAGTGAATGGAATGTGGAAGGGAATTTAATGGAATGTGGAATGGAAGAGAATGGAATGGAATGATATGTGGAATGGAACGGAATGGAATATGGAATGGAATGTGGAAAAGAATGGAATGGTAAGTGGACTGGAACGTGGAAAGGAATGGAATGACACACGGAATGGAATGGAATGGAATGTGTAATGGAATTAGTAATGGAAAGTGGAATGGAATGGAGTGGAATGTGGAATGCAATGGAATGGAATGTGGAATGGAATGGAATGTGGAATGGAAGGGAATGGAATGTGGAATGGAATGGAATGCATTGTGGAATGGAATGGAGTGTGGAATGGAATCGAATGGAATGGAATGTGAAATAGAATGGAATGGAATGGAATGCAATGTGGAGTGGAATATAGTAGAATAGAATGGAATGTGGAATGCAATGGTATGCAATGTGGAATGGAATGGAAAGGAATGTGGAAAGAAATGTGGAATGGAATGGAATGGAATGTGGAAAAGAATGGAATGGAATGTGGAAAGGAATGTGGAATGGAATGGAATGGAATGTGGAATGGAAAGGAAAGTGCAATGGAATTGAATGGAATGTGGAAAGGAATGGATTGCAACGTGGAATGGAATGGGATGTCGAATGGCATCAAATGGAATGAAATATGAAATGGAATGTAATGGAATGTGGAATGGAATGTGGAATGGAATGGAATGGAATTTGGAATGGAATGGAATGGAATGTGGAATGGAATGGAATGGAATATGGAATTGAATTGAATGGAATCGAATGTGGCATGCAATGGAAAGAATTGGAATGGAATGTGGAACGGAATGGAATGGAATGTGGAATGGAATGGAATGGAAGGAGGAGTGGAATGGTATGGAATGTGGAATGGAATTTAGTGGAATGGGGTGTGGAATGTGGATTTGAATGGAATGGAATGTGGAATGGAATGGAATGGAATGTGGAATGGAATGAAATGGAAGGGAATGTTGAATGCAATGGAATGGAATGGAATGTGGAATGGAAGGCAATGGAATGTGGAATGGAATTTGGAATGGAATGTGGAATGGAATGTGGAATGCAATGGAAAGGATTGTGGAATCGAATGGAATGGAATGGAATTTGAAAGGGAAAGGAATGGAATGTGGAATGCAATGGAATGGAATGGAATGGATTGTGGAATGGAATGCAATGGAATGCGGATTGCAATTTGGAATGGAATGTGGAATGGAAGGTGGAATGCAATGGAATGGACTGTGTAATGGAGTGGAATGGAATGGAATGTGAAAAGGAATGTAATGTAATGTGGAATGGAATATGGAATTGAATGAAATGGAATTGAATGGATTGTGGAATGGTATAGAAAGGAATGTGGAATGCAATGGAATGGAATGGAATGTGAAATGGAAAAGAAAGGAATTTGAAATGGAATGGAAAAGAAAGTGGAATGGAATGGAATGGAACGTGGAATTGAATGTGGAATGGAATGGAATGGAACATGGAATGGTATATGAAATGGAATGGAATGAGATGTGTAATGGAACGTCTAATGGAAGGTAGAATGCAACGTGGAATGGAATTTGTATTGGAATGTGGAATGGAATGGAATGGAACGTGGAATGGAATGTGGGATGGAATGGAATGAAATGTGTAATGGAATGTGGAATGGAATAGAATGGAATGTGGACTGGAATGTGGAATGAAATGGAATGGACCATGGAATGGAAAGTGGAATGGAATGGAATGGAATGTGGAATGGAAGGTGGAATGGAATGGAATGAAACGTGGAATGGAACGTGGAATGGAACGTGGAATGGAACTTGTAATGGAACGTGGAATGGAACGTGGAAAGGAACGTGGAAAGGAATGTGGAAAGGAATGTGGAATGGAATGTAGAATGGAATGGAATGCAATGTGGAAGGGAATGGAATAGAATCTGGAATTCAATGGAATGGAATGTGGAAAGGAATGTGGAATGAAATGGAATGGAATATGTAATGGAACAGAACGGATATGGAATGTGGAATGGAATGGAATGGAATGTGGAATGGAATGTGGAATGGAATAGAATGGAATGGAATGCGGACTTGAATTAAATGGAACGGAATGTACTGTGGAATGGAATTCAATGGAATGTGGAATGGAATGGGATGGAATTTGGAATGGACCGTGGAATGGAATGAAATGTGGAATGCAATGGAATGGAACGGAATGTGGAATGGAAAGGAACGGAATGTGGAATGGAACATTGAATGGAATGGAATGGAATGTGTACTGCAATGGAATGGAATGTGGAATGGAATTTAATGGTATGTGGAATGGAATGGGGAATGTAATGTGGAATGGAATGGAAAGATTGTGCAATGTAATGGAATGGAATATGGAATGGAATGTGGAATGGAATTGAATGGAATGCAGAATGGAATGGAAAGGAATATGGAATGGACTGGAATGGAATTTGGAATGGAACGTTCCTTTCCACATTCCATTCCACATTCCATTCAAATTTCCATTCCCTTCCATTCCACGTTCAATTGCACTTTCCATTCCACATTCCACTGCATTCCATTTTACATTCCATTCCAAGTTCCATTCCACTCCATTCCACGTTCCTATCCACATTCCATTCCAATTTCCATTCCAAACCATCCTACGTTCCATTTCATTCCATTCCACGTTCCTTTCCTTTCAATTCCACATTCAATATGATATTCCATTCCACCTTACATTCCATTCCTTTCTATTCCACATTCCATTCCATTCCATTCCATTCCACATTCCATTCCATTATATTTTGCATTCCATTCCATTCCATTCCAAATTACACTGCATTCCATTCCATTCGACATTCCATTCCATTCCTTTCCACATTCCATTCAATTCCATTCCACATTCCATTCCAATTTCCACTCCATGTTGCATTCCACTTTCAATTCCACGTTTCATTACATGTTCCATTCCCTTCCATTCCACATTCCATTCCATTGCATTCCACTTTCCATTACACGTTCCATTCCACATTGCATTCCTCGTTTCATTCCGCGTTCCATTCCACGTTCCATTTCTTTCCACACCCCATTCCATTCCATTGCCTTAGACATTTCATTCTTTTCCATTCCATTCCATTGCACATTCCATTCCACATTCCATTCCCTTCCATTACAGATTCCATTCTATTCCATTCCACATTTCATTCCACGTTCCATTCCACATTCCATTCCACGTACCATTCCAATACATTCCACATTCCATTCCACATTGCATTCCATTCCAGACCATATTCCATTCCACATTCCATACATTCCATTTACACATTCCATTCCATTCCATTCCCCATTGCATTCAACATTCCATTCCATTTCACACTGCATTACATATTGCATTCCACATTCCATTTCATTCCATCCCACATTCCATTCCACATTCCAATCCATTCCATGTTCCATTCCACGTCCATTCCACATTCCATTCCACATTCCATTCCATTCCATTCCACATTGCATTCCACATTCCATGCCATATTCCATAGCATTCCATTGCACATTACATTCCACAATCTATTACATTGAATTCCTCATTCAATTCCACATTCCTTTCCACGTTTCATTGCACATTCCATTCCACGTTTCTTTCCTTTCCATTCCACATTGCATTCCACATTCCATTCCACATTCCACACCATTCCATTGCACATTCCATTTCACAATACATTCGATTCAATTCCACATTCAATTCCACTTTCCGTTCTACATTCAATTCCACTTTCCATTCCACATTCTATTTCACTTTCCATTCCATTCCATTCCATTTCATTCCACGTTCTGATCCATTCTATTCCACATTCCATTCCATTCCATTCCATTCCTCATTCCATTCCATTCAATTCCTCATTCCATTTCACATTGCATTCCACATTCCATTCCATTCCATTCTATTACACTTTCCGTTCCATTCCATTCCACTTTCCATTCCACATTGCATTCCACATTCCATTCCACATTCCATTCTATTGCATTCCATTCCACATTCCAATCCATTCCATTAGATTCCACATTCCATACCATTCAATTCCACATTAAATTCCATTCCATTTCACATTGCATTCCACATTCCATTCCACGTTGCATTCCACGTTCTAATCCATGGTCCATTCCTCGTTTCATTCCTTTCCATTGCACACTCCATTCCATGCCATTACACATCCAATTCCATTCCATTCCACATTTCATTAATCATTCCATTCCATTCCATTCCTCGTTCCATTCCACGTTCCATTCCACATTCCATTCCATTCCATTCCATATTACATTCCACGTTCCATTCCACGTTACATTCCACTTTCCATTCCACTTTCCATTCCATATTCAATTCCGCAATCCATTCCGTTCCATTCCACTTTCCATTCCACATTCCATTCCACATTCCACTGAACATTCTATTCCACATTCCATTCCATTCCTTTCCATTCCACATTCCATTCCTCATAGTGATCCATTCTAGTACACATTCCATTCCACATTCCTTTTAAACATTCCATTTAACATTCCATTCCATTACACGTTCCATTCCATTCCACATTCAATTCCATTGCATTCCTCATTCCATTCCACATTGCATTCCATTCCATTCCATCTTCCATTCCACGTACCATTCCGCATTCCTTTGCACATTCCATTCCTCATTCCATTCCATTCCATTCCACATTCCATTCCAAATTGCATTTCATTGCATTCCACATTTCATTCCCATTCCACTCCGTTGCTTTCCACATTCCATTCCACATTCCATTCCACATTCCATTCCACGTTCCATTCCATTCCACATTCCTTTCCATTACATTGCAAATTGAATTGCACATTCCATTCCATTCCATTCCCCACTCCATTCCACATTCTATTCCATTCCATTTCACCTTCCATTCCACGTTCCTTTCCACATTCCATTCCACATTACATTCCACATTCCATTCCATTTCCTTCCACTTCACATTCTACATTCCATTCCACATTCCATACCACATTCCATTCTTTTCCATTCAACGTTCCATTCCACATTCCAATCCACATTCCAACATATTCCATTCTACATTCCATTGAGCATTCCATTCCACATTCCATTCCTTTCCATTCCCCACTCCATTCCACATTCCATTCCATTCCACATTCCATTCCACATTCCATCCTGCATTCCATTCCATTCAATTCCGTATTCCATTCCGCATTCCACTCCATTTCATTCCAATTTCCACTCCACATTCCATGCCACATTCAATTAGATTGAATTCCACATTTCGTTCCCCATTCAATTCCACATTCCATTCCAATCCATTCCACTTTCGATTCCATGTTCCATTCCACATTCCATTCCATGTTCCACTACACATTCCATTCCATTCCATTCCACTTTCCATTCCACATTCCATTCCACATTCCATTCCATTCCATTCCACATTCCATTCTCTTTCCATTGCATTACATTCCACATTCCTTTCCACATTCCATTCCATCCAATTTCACATTTCACAACACATTACATTCCATTGCATTCCACATTTCATTCCACATTCCATTCCACTTTCCATTACTTGTTCCATTCCACGTTCCATTCAATTCCATTCCACATTCCATTCCATTCCATGCAACGTTCCTTTTCATTCCATTCCACATTCCATTCCACATTCCATTTTGCATTCCATTCCACATTCTATTTCACTTTCCATTCCATTCCATTCCATTCCATTACACATTCCATTCCATTTCATCCAACATTCCATTCCATTCCATTCCACATTCCTTTCCAAATTCCATTCCACATTCCATTCCACTCCATTATATTCCACATTCCATTCCATTCTATTGCACAATCCATTCCACATTCCATTCCAATTTCCGTTCCATTGCATTCCACATTCCAATCCATTCCATTCATCTTTCCATTCCATTCAATTGCACATTCCTTTCCATTACATTTCATTACATTCCACATTCCATTCCATTCCATTCCGCATTCCTTTCCAAATTCCATTCCACATTCCATTCCTCTCCATTCAATTCCACATTCCATTCCATTCTATTGCACAATCCATTCCACATTCCATTCCACATTCCATTCCAATTTCCATTCCATTGCATTCCTCATTGCAATCCATTCCATTCATCTTTCCATTCCATTCAATTGCACGTTCCACTCCATTACATTCCATTCCATTCCACATTCCATTCTATTCCATTCCATTCTGCATTGCATTGCATCGCATTCCGCCTTCCATTCCATTCTATTTGATTGCATTCCACATTCCACTCCATTCAATTCCATTCCATATTCCATTCCATTCGATTCCACCTTCCATTCCATTGCATTCCACATTCCATTCCATGTTCCATTCCATGATGCATTCCATGTTCCATTACACAATGCATTCCATATTCCATTCCATTTCACTCCATTTTCCATTCCACGTTCCATTTCACATTCCATTCCACATTGCATTCCAAATTCCATCCCATTCCATTCCACATTCCAATTGATTCCATTCCGCGTTCCATTCCGCGTTCCATTCCACATTCCATTTCACATTCCAATCCAAGTTCAATTCCATTCTTTCTAAGTTCCATTCCACTTTCCATTCCATTCAATTCCTCGTTCCATTCCAGTTTCAATTTCAAGTTCCATTCCACATTCCATTCCATTACATTCCACGTTCCATTCCACATTCCATTCCATTCCATTCCACTTTCCTTTCCAGATTCCATTTCATATTCGGTTCCATTACATTCCACGTTCCATTCCACATTCCATTCCATTGCAATCCACGTTTCATTCAACATTCCATTCCATTTAATTTCACGTTACATTCCATTTGCATTCCACATTCCATTCCACATTCCATTTCACGTTCCATTCCACATTCCATTCCGTTCCATTCCACAATTCATTCCACATTTCATCCCACATTCCAATCCATTCCATTCCACGTTCCATTCCACATTCCATTCTCATTCCATTGCATTCCATTCCACATTCCATTCCACATTCCATTCCATTCCACGTTACATACAACATTCCATTCCATTCCATTCCGCATTCCATTACACATTCCATTCTCATTCCATTGCATTGCATTCCACAATCCATTCCACATTCCATTCCATTCCACATTTCATTCAACATTCCATTCCATTCCACATTCCATTCCACATTCCATTCCTCATTCCATTCCATGATAAATTCCACGTTCCGTTCCACGTACCATTCCACATTCCATTCCTCTTTCCATTCCATGATCCATTCCACGTTCCATTCCCTTTCCATTCCATTCCATTCCTAGTTCCATTCCTGTCCATTCCACGTTCCATTTCAATCCGTTCCACATTCCATTCGACTTTCCATTTCACATTGCCTTCCACATTCTATTTCACTTTCCATTCCATTCCATACCATTCCAGTACACATTCCTTTCCATTCCGTTGCTCATTCCATTCCATTTCATTCTTCGATCTATTCCACATTCCATTACAAATTCCATTCCATTCCATTGTATTCCACATTCCATTCCATTCCATTAAACAATCCATTCCAAGTACCATTCCACATTCCATTCCACGTTTTATTCCATTCCATTCCGCATTCCAATACATTCCCTTCCACATTCCCATCCATTCCATTCCACATTCTACCGATTCCATTGCACATACTACCGCATTCCATTCCAAGTTTCATTCCATTCCATTCCACGTCCAATTCCGCATTCCATTCCACATTACATTCCACGTTCCATTCCAATCTATTTCACGTTCCTTTCCATTCCATTACACGTTCCATTCCACTTTTCATTCCTCATTCCTTTCCACATTGCATTTCAGGTTGCATTCCATTCCATTCCACATTCTATTCCACGTTCCATTCCATTCCCTTCCACATTCCACTGCATTCAATTTCACGTTCCTTTCCATTCCATTCCACTTTGCATTCCATTCCATTCTATTCCATATTCCATTGCTTTACAGTCAACATTGCATTCCATGACATTTCACATTCCATTCCACATTCCATTCCACATTCCATTCCACATTCTATTGCACGTTCCATTCCATTCCTTCCACATTACATTCTATTCCATTCTACTTTCCATTCCATTCAATTCCACATTTCACTCCATTCTATTGCATTCCACATTATATTCCATTCCATTCCACATTTCATTCCATCCCATTTCGCTTTATTCCACATTCCATTCCATTCCATTCCTCTTCCCATTCCACATTCACTTCCACTTTCTTTTCCACGTTCCATTCAATTTCATTCCGAATTCCATTGAATTCCATTCCACATTCCATTCCATGTTCTCTTCCATTCCATTGCACATTCCATTCCATTCCATTCCACATTCCATCCCTTTCAATTCCTCATTTCATTCCATTGCATTGCATTCCAGATTCTATTCCACTCCATTCCTTATATCATTCCATTGCATTGCATTCCACATTCCGTTCTATTACATTCACATTCCATTCCATTCCATTTCATTATATTCCACATTCCATTCCATTCCATTCCACTTTGCATTCCATTCCATTCCACATTCCATTCCACTTTCCATTCCATTCCATTCCACATTCCATTCCACATTCTGTTCCACATTACAGTCCTTTCCATTCCACATTCCATTCCGCATTCCATTTCATTTCGTTCCACATTCCATTCCACATTCCCTTCCATTCAATTCCACATTCCATTGCACATTCCATTGCATTCCATTCCACATTCCGTTGCACATTCCATTGCATTCCATTCCACATTCCTTTCCATTCAACTCCACCTTCCTTTCCCCATTCCTTTCCATTCCATTCCGCATTCCGTTGCAGATTCCATTTCAAATTCTATTCCATTCCATTCCACATTTCATTAAAATTTCCATTCCATTCCTTTGCACTTTCCATTCCTCGTTTCATTCCACATTCCATTCCACATTACATTCCACATTCCATTGCGTTCCATTGCACATTCCATAGTACATTTCATTCCATATTCCATTCCACTTTCCATTCCACATTCAATTCCACTTTCCATTACATATTCCATTCCATATTCCATTACAAATTCCATTCCACATTCCATTAAACATTCCATTCCACATTCCATTCCATGTTCCATTCCATTCCACTTTCCATTCCACATTCCATTTTACTCCATTCCGCATTCCATTTCATTCCATTGCACATTTCTTTCCAAATTCCATTTCACTTTCCATTCCATTCCTTTCCATTCCACATTCCATTCCATTCCATTCCAATCCACATTCCAATTCATTCCTTCCCAATCCAAATTCCATTCCATTCCAATCCAAGTTAAATTCCATTCCACATTCCATTCCATTCCATTCCACATTCCTTTCCATTCCATTCCACATTGCATTCCATTCCATTCCCATTCCAGTATACATTCCAGTACATTCCATTCCACTTTCCATTCCATTCCATTCCACATTCCATTCCACATTGCAACCCATTCCATTCCACATTCCAGTACATTCCATTCATTTGCACATTCCATTCCACATTCCATTCATTTCAATTTCACATTCAATTCCATTCCATTCCATTCCACATTCCATTCCACATTCCATTACTTTACATTTCACATTCCTTTCCATTCCATTCCACATTCCATTCCGCATTCAATTCCATTCCATTCCACATTCCATTGGACATTCAATTCCTTTCCATTCCGCATTCCATACTACATTTCATTCCATATTCCATTCCACATTTCATTTCACATTCCATTCCACATTCCATTACACATTCCTTTCCACATTCCATTCCATGTTCCATTGCATTCTACTTTCCATTCCACATTCCATTCTATTCCATTCCACATTCCATTTCATTCCATTCCACATTCCATTTCAAACTCCATTTCACTTTCAATTCCATTCCATTCCATTTCACATTCCGTTCCATTCCATTCCACAGTGCATTTCTTTCCACCCCACATTCTATTCCCAATTCCATTTCACTTTCCATTCCATTCCATTCCATTCCACATTCAATTCCATTCCATTCCATTCCAATCCACTTTCCATTCCATTCCATTCCAAGTTCAATTCTATTCCAAATTCCATTCCATTCCATTTCACATTTCATTTTATTCCATTCCACAATCCATTCCACTTTCCATTCCTCATTCCTTTCCCCATTCAATTGCATTCTATTCCACATTATGGTCCATTCCATTGCATTCAATGTTCCATTCCTTTCCATTCACTTCCTCGTACCATTCCATTCCATTGCATTCCATATTCCATTACATTCCATTCCACATTCCATTCTATTCCATTCCACATTCCATTCCATTCCATTCCACATTCCATTCCATTCCACATTCCATTCCATTCCATTACAATTCACATCCCATTACAATCCATTCCAAGTTCAATTCCATTCCACTTTCAATTCCATTGCATTCCACATTCCATTCCACATTCGATTGCACATTCACTTCCATTCTGTTCTATTCCACATTCCATTCCATTCCATTCCACATTCCATTCCATTCTATTCCACATTCCATTCCATTCCACTCCACATAACATTCCACATTCCATTCCACGTTCCGTTCAACATTCCATTCAACATTCCATTCCTCATTCTATTCCATTGCATTCCACATTCCATTCCACATTCCATTCCACATTCCATTCCATTCCATTCCACATTCCATTCTCATTCCACTGCATTCATTTCCCATTCCATTCCACATTCCATTCCATTCCATTCCACTTTTCATACCACATTCCATTCCTCGTTCCATTCCACGCTGCATTCCACATTCCATTCCATGTTCCATTCCATTCCATTCCATTCCTCATTCCATTCCAGTCCATTCCACGTTCTAATTCATTCCGTTCCACGTTCCATTCCACATTCCATTTCACATTCCGTTCCACATTGTATTTCCCTTTCCCATCCATTCCATTCCATTCCATTCCACATTCCATTCTAGTCCATTCCATTCCATTCCACCTTTCATTCAATTCCATTCCGCATTCCATTCCATTCTATTCCATTCCTTCCACGTTCCATTCCACTTTCCATTCCACGTCGCATTGCATGTTCCATTCCACGTCCCATTCCAGGTTGCATTCCTTTCAATTCCAGGTCTCATTCCATGTTCCATTCCATATCCCATTCCAGGTTGCATTCTTTCCCATTCCACATTCCATTCCACTCCATTCCACATTCCATTCCATTCCATTCCACATTCCATTCCACGATCCATTACACTTTCCTTTCCACATTGCATTCCAAGTTCCATTCCATTCCACATTCAATTCCTCTTTCCATTCCATTAAATTCCACGTTTCTTTCCATTCCATTCCGTATTCCATTCCACGTTCCATTCCTTTCCATTGCACATTGCTTTCCATTCCATTTCACATCCCATTCCATTCGTTTTGACATTCCATTCCACTCTCCATTCCACGTTGAATTCCATATTCCATTCCACATCCGATTCCACTTTCCATGCCTTTTCATTCCACATTCCATTCCATTCCATATTCCATTCCATTCAATTCCACATTCCATTCAACATTCCATTCCATTCCACATTCAATTCAACATTCCATTACATTCAATTTCACTTTCCACTCCATATTCCATTCCACATTCCACATTACCTTCCAGTTCCATTCCACGATCCATTCCACGTTCAATTAAAGGAACCATTGCACTTTCCATTCCACATTCCTTTCCATGCCATTCCATTCCATGCCGCATTCCCTTCCACATTACATTCCACATTCCATTCCACGTTCCAGTCCGCATTCCTTTCCATGGACTCTTCCACATTCCATTCCACTTTCCATTCCATTTCATTCCACGTTCCATTCCACGTTACATTTCTTTCCATTCCACTTTCCATTCCACATTCCATTGCACATCCCATTCCACTTTCCATTGCATGCTCCATTCCGTCTTCCATTCCACGTTCATTTCACATTCCAATCCACATTCCATTCCATTCCATTCCACTTTGCCTTCCACATTACATTCGACATTCCTTTCCATGTTCCATTCCACGTTCCATTCCACGTTCCACTCCACATTCTATTCCATTCCATTCCACTTTTCATTCCACTTTCCATTCCACATTCCTTTCCACATTCCATTCCACCTTCCACTGCAAATTCCATTCCACATTCCATAACACATTCCATTGCACATTCCATTCCACATTCCATTCCGCATTCCATTTCATTCCATTTCACATTCCTTTGCATTCCATTCCACATTCCGTTCCACATTCAATTCCATTCCATTCCACATTCGGTTGGACATTCCATTCCATTCCATTCCACATTCCTTTCCATTGCATTCCAATTTCCATTGTAATCAACTCCATGTTCCATTTCGTAACATTCTCCGTTCCATTCCATTCCATTCCATTCCACATTCTATTGCATTCCACTTTCCATTCTATTCCATTTCGCATTCCACTCCATTCCATTTCATTCCTTTCCACATTCCATTCAAATCCATTCCACATTCCATTCGATTTCATTCCATTCCTTTTCATTCCATTCCACATTCTATTCCATTTCACATTCCATTCCACTGCAATCTATTCCATTCCATTCCACATTCCACTCCATACCATTACATTACACATTACACATTACATTACACATTACATTACACATTACATTCCATTCCATTCCGCATTCCATTCCATTCATTTATTGCATTCCATTAAATTCCATTCCACATACCATTACATTCGACATTCCATTCCACATTCCATTCCATGTTCCATTCCACGTTCCATTCCATTCCATTCCACATTCCATTCCACATTTCATTCCAGGTTGAATTCCACATTCCATTCCACGTTCCGTTCCAGATTCCATTTAAAATTCCATTCCACTTTGCACTCCATTCCATTCCACGTTCCGTTGCACATTCCATTCCATTCCATTAAACTTTCTATTCCACATTCCATTCCACATTCCATTCCGTTCCATTCCACATTCCATTACATTCCATTACACATTGCATTCCATATTCCCTTCCATTCAATTTCACATTCCATTCCAAATTCCATTCCATTCCATTCCACTTTCCATTCCACATTGCCTTGCATTACATTGCACATTCCTTTCTGTTGCATTCCACATTCAATTACATTCCATTCCACAATCCGTTCCATATTCCATTCCATTCAATTTCACATTGCATTCCAAATTCCATTCCATTCCATTCAACTTTCCTTTCCACATTGCCTTGCATTACATTCCACATTCCATTCCACTTTCCAATCCAATCCATTCAGTGTTCCATTTCATGTTCCGTTCTACAGTCTATTCCTCATTCTATTTCACGTTCCACTCCATTCCATTCCACGTTCCAAACCACTTTACATTCCTTTGCATTCCACGTTGCATTCCACATTCCATTGCACATTCCATTCCACGTTCCATTCCATGTTCCATTCCACGTTCCATTCCATTCCACTCCATGTTCCATTCCACATTCCATTCCATCCCTTTCCACGTTCCATTCCATTCCATTCCACGTTCCATTCCATTCCATTCCACGTTCCATTCCACATTCCATTCCACATTCCATTCCACAATCTATTCCATTCAATTCCATTCCATTCCATTCCTCGTTACATTCGGCATTCCATTCCACATTCCATTCCACGTTACATTCTGTTCCATTCCACATTCCTTTCCACTTTCCATTCCACATTCCATTCCATTCCATTCCACATTCCATTCCACATTCCATTCCTAATTCCATTCCATTGCATTCCCCATTCCATTCCACATTCCATTCCAATCCATTCCTCATTGCATTCCATTGTAGTCCACATTCCATTCAACTTTCCATTCCATTCCATTTAAACTTTCCACTCCATTCCTTTCCACATTCTATTTCACCTTCCATTCCATTCCAAATTCCATTCCACACTCCATTCCATTCCATTCCACATTCCATTCTACATTCCGTTCCATTCCATTCCACCTTCCATTCCACGTTCCATTCCACGTTCCATTCCACGTTCCGTTCCACATTCAATTCCTCATTTCATTCCACATTCCATTCCATTCCACATTCCTTTCCACTTTACATTCCGTATTGCATTCCACATTCCATTCCATTCCATTCCGCGTTCCATTCCACGTTCCATTCCATTCCATTCCATGTTCCATTCCACGTTCCATTACATTGCATTCCACGTTCCATTCCACCTTCCATTCCATTCCATTCCACGTTCCATTACACATTCCATTGTACATTCCATTCCAAGTTTCATTCCACATTCCATTCCACTTTCCATTACACATTCGATTCCACATTCCATTCCATTCCATTCCATTCCAAGTTCCATTCCACATTCTTTTCCATTCCATTCGACTTTCCATTCCACTTTCCATTCCACGTTCCATTCCACATTCCATTGCACATTCCATTCCACGTTCCGTTCAACATTCCATTCCATGTTGCATTCCACTTTCCATTCCACGTTTCATTCCATTGGATTCCATTCCACGTTCCATTCCATGTTCCTTTCCACATTCCATTCCACATTCCATTGCACTGCATTCCATATTCCATTCCTCATTCCATTCCATTCTTTTCAACATTCGATTCCACATTCTTTTCCACATTTTGTTCCATTCAATTCCACCTTCTATTCCGCATTACATTCCACACTCCTTTCCACATTCCATTCCGTTCCATTCCACATTCCTTTTCACTATCCTTTCCACATTCCTTTCCACTTTCCATTCCACATTCCATTCCTTCCATTCCATTACACATTCCATTCCACATTCCTTTCCACTTTCCATTCCAAATTCTATTCCTTTCCATTCCACATTCCATTCAATTCCAATTCATTGCATTCTACAATCCATTTCACATTCTATTCTTTTCCATTCCACATAGAATTCCACATTCCATTCCATTCCATTCCACTTTCCATTCCATTCCATTCCACTTTCCATTCCATTCCATTCCACATTCGATTCCGTTATATTCCCATTCCATTCCATTCCATTCCTTTCCACATTCCATTCAATTCCATTCCACATTCCATTCCATTCCATTCCATTCCACATTCCATTCCACTTTCCATTCCGTCTTCCATTCCATTCTATTCCACTGTCCATTCCTTTCCATTCCATTTCATTTCTCATTCAATTCCATTCCACTACATTCCACATTACGTTCCATTGCATTCCACATTCCATTCCATTCCACATTCCACTCCACATTCCATTCCATTCCATATTGCATTCCATTCAGCATTCCATTCCATTCCATATTCCATTCCATTCCACATTCCATTCCATTCAATTCAACATTACGTTGCATTCCATTCTATTTCCATTTCACATTCAATTCTATTCCATTTATTTCCACATTCCCTTCCATTTAATTCCACATTCCATTCCAGAAGATTCCATTCCATTCCACATTTCTTTACACATTCCATTCCATTCCATTCCACATTCCATTCCATTCGTTTCCACATTCCATTCCAATCCATTCCATTCCATTGCATTCCACATTCCATTCCATTCCACCTTCCACATTCCATTCCATTCCACCTTCCACATTTCATTTCCATTCCCTTTCATTCCACATTCAATTCCATTCCATTCCATTCCACATTCCATTTCATATTCCATTCCGTTCCATTCCACTTTATATTCCATAGCCTTCCACATTCCATTCCATTCCATTCCACCTTCCATTCCATTGCTTTTCACTTTCTATTCCATTATATTTCACCTGCCATTCAATTCCACACTCCATTCCATTCCATTTGAGAGTGCATTTCATTCCACATTCCATTCCATTCCATTCCACATTCCATGCCTTTCCAATCCACATTCCATTACATTCCGTTCCACATTCCATTCCATTCTATTCCACATTCCATTCCATTCCATTCTACTTTCCATTTCTTTCCATTCTACCTTCCTTTCCAGATTCCATTCCATTCCATTGTGCCTTCCATTCCATTCCATTCCACATTCCATTCCACTTTACTTTCCACATTCCATTTCATTCCATTGAACATTCCATTCCACCTTCCATTCCATTCCATTCCACATTCTAGTTCACTTTCCATTCCATTCCATTCCACGTTCCATTCCATTCCATTCTATTCCATTCCATTCCACGTTCCATTCCACATTCCATTCCATTCAATTCTACATTCGTTTCCATTCCATTCCACATGGGATTCCATTCCAATCTACATTCCATTGCATTCCATTCCGCATTCCGCTCCACGTAACATTCTATTCCATTCGAAATTCATTTGATTCCATTGCATTCCACGTTCCATTCCATACCATTCTACATTCCGTTCCATTCCATTCCACTTTCCATTCCATTCCATAACACTTTCCGCATTCCAATCCACTTTCCGTTCTGCGTTCCATTCCACGTTCCATTCCATTCTATTCCACATTCCATTCCACCTTCCATTGCATTCCTTTCCATGTTCCATACCACATTCCATTCCTTTCAATTCCACGTTCCATTCCAGTTTCCATTCCATTACAATCCATTCCACGTTTCATTCAATTCTATTCCACTTTGCATTCCAGTCGACATTCCATTCCATTCCACATTCCATTCCAATCCGTTCCATTTCTCATTCCATTCCATTCCATTCCCCATTACATTGCATTCCATTCCACGTTCTTATCCATTCCATTCCACCTTGCATTCCATTCCATTCCCTGTTCCATACATTCGATTCCTCCTTCCATTCCATTCCATTCTACATTCCAATCCATTCCATTCCACATTCCGTTCCACTGCACATTCCTTTCCATTCCACGTCCAATTCCATTCCATTCCATTCCACTCCACATTCCAATCCATTCCATGTTCCATTCCATTCACTTCCATTCCATATTCCATTCAATTCCATTCCACATTCCATTCCATTCCATTCCAAGTTCCATTCAATTCAATTCCATTCCACTTTCTATTCTTTTCCTTTCCACATACCATTCCACATTCCATTTCATTCCATTCCATTCCATTGCACATTGCATTGCGCATTCCATTCCACGTTCCATTAGACATTCCATTCCACGTTCCATTTGACGTTTCATTCCATGTAACATTCCAAGTTCCATTCCAGGTTCCAATCCATGTTCCATTCCACATTCGATTCCATTCCACTCCATTCCATTCCACATTTCATTCCACATTCCATTCCGTTTCATTACACATTACATTCAAACTTCCATTCCACAGTCCATTCATTGTTGCATTTCATTCCATTCCACATTCCATTACATTCCATTCGATATTCCATTCCAAGCCATTCCAAATTCCATCCCATTCCGTTCCACATTCTATTCCATTCCACGTTACATTCCATTCTGTTACATTCCACATTACATTCCATTCCATTCCACGTACCATTCCATTCTCCATTCCATTCCATTCCACATTCCATTCCATCTCATTTCACATTCCATTCCACATTCCATTCCATTGCATTCCACATTGCATTCCACATTCCATTCCACAATCTGTTCTACATTCCATTCCATTCCACCTTCCATTACACATTCCATTCCACATTCCATTCCATTCCACTTTCCTTGCCACCTCCCACTCCACATTCCATTCCATCCCATTTTGTGTTGCATTCCACATTGCATTGCATTCCATTCCAAATTCCATTCCATTTCTTTCCACATTCCATTCAACATTCCAACACATTCCATTCCACATTCCATTCCTCATTCCACTGCATTCCATTCCATTCCACAGTACATTCCACATTCCATTCCATTGATTTCCACAATGCATTCCAATTTCCATTCCACGTTCCATTCCACGTTCCATTCCACGTTCCATTACAATTTCCATTCTGCGTTCCGTTCCATTCCATTCCACATTGCATTGCATTCTATTACACATTCCATTGCATTGCATTCCACCTTCCATTCTGCATTCCTTCCCGTTCTATTCCACGTTCGATTCCACATTCCCTTCCATTACATTCCACGTTCCATTCCATTCCATTTCAATTTCCATTCTATGTTCCATGCCACTTTTCATTCCACCTTCCTTTCCATGTTCCATTCCATTCCATTCCATATTCAATTCTATTATACATGCCATTCAATTGCATTCCATTCCATTCCACATTCCATTCCAATCCACATTGCATTCCACATTCCATTCCATTCCATTCCATTCCACATTCCATTCTATTCCATTCCACATTCCATTCCACTCCATTCCACATTCCATTCCACATTTCATTCCATTACATTCCACTTTCCTTTCAACATTCCATTGCATTCCACTCCACATTCTATTCAATTCCACTTTCCATTCCAGTCCATTTCTTTTCATTCCATTTCGCATACCATTCCACATTTCATTCCACGCCAGATTTCATTCCATTCCTTTCCACATTCCATTCCATTCCATTCCACATCGCTTTCCACTCTTTCCATTCCACATTTCATTCCATTCCATTCCACATTCCATTCCATTCCATTCCATTTTATTCCAGTCCACATTCCAATCCATATTCCATTCCATACCACTCCACATTCCATTCCATTCCACTCCACATTCCATTCCACTCCACTCCACATTGCATTCCCATTCAACTCTCCATTCCATATTCCATTCCATTGCTTTCCACATTCCATTCAATTCCTTTCCACATTCCATTCCATTCCATTTCTCTTTCCATTCCATTGCATTCAATTCCAGTCCATTTCACATTCCATTCCATTCCACTCCCCATTGCATTCCATTTCATATTCCATTCCATTCAACTCCACATTGTATTCCCTTGCATTCCACTTTCCATTCCATTCCATTCCAATCCATTCCACATCCCATTCCATTTCATTCCACATTCAATTCCATATTGCTTTCCATTCCAATTTCCATTCCATATTCCATTCCACTCCATTCCATTACACATTCCATTGAACATTCCATTCCATTGCATTGCAGTCCGCATTCCAATCCATTTCATTCCATTACCTTACATTTGACATCCCATTCCATTCCATTCCAGTCCATATTCCATTCCATTCCACATTACTTTTAATTCCATTCCACGTTCTATTCCAATCCATTCCACATTGCTGTTCATTCCATTCCACATTCCATTCCGTTCCATTCCACATAATTTTCCATTCCACATTCCATTCTGCATTCCATTCCATTCCACATTCCATTTCATTCCACTCCATTGCACATATCATTCCATTCCATTCCACATTCCATTCCATTCCATTCCTTTCCATTCCTTTCCATTCCTTTCCGTTCAATTCCACATTCCTACGCATTCCTTTCCATTCCACATTGCTTGCTATTCCATTCATTTCTATTCCACATTCCATTCCATTCCATTCCACATTCCATTCCATTCCACATCCCATTACATTCCACTCCACATTCCATTCCATTCCATTCCACATTCCATTCTGCATTCCATTCCACGTTCCATTCATCGTTCCGTTGCACGTTGCATTCGATATTCCATTTAACTTTACATTCAATGTTCCATTTCACGTTCCATTCGTCGTTCCATCTCACTTTCCATTCGATGTTCCATTCAACGTTACATTCCATGTTCCATTCCACTTTCCATTCCATGTTCTATTCCGCATTCTATTCTATTCCTTTCCACCTTCCATCCAGATTCCATTCCACATTCCATTTCTTTTCATTCCACTTTCCATTCAACATTACATCTATAGTGCATTCCACATTGCATTCCATTCCACTCCACATTCCATACCACATTCAATTCCATTCCACTTTCCATTCCATGAAATTCTACATTCCATCCCATTCCATTCCACATTCAATTGCATTCCACATTCCATTCCCTTCCGTTCCTTTCTACATTACATTCCAATCCGTTCCAAGTTGCATTCCGTTCGATTCCACGTTATGATCCACTGCATTCCACTTACGATTCTATTCCATTCCACTTTCCATTCCTTTCCATCCAATTCCAATCCACCTTCCATTCCATTCCACATTCCACTCCATTTCAAGTTCCATTCCATTCCATTCCATTCCATTCCATTGCATTCCATTCCATTCCATTCCACATTCCATTCCATTCCACATTCCATTCCATTCCACATTCAGTTCCATTCCATTCCATTCCATTTTCTGTTCCATTCCCTGCCACATTCCATTCCATTCCATTCCACGTTCATTACATTACATTCCACGATCGTTTGAATTCAATTCCAAGGTCCATGATATTCTATTCATTTCCACATGACACTACATTCCATTTCACATTCCATTCCATTCCATTCCACGTTCCAATGCAGTCAATTCCACTCCACATTCCATTCCATTCCATTGCACATTCCATTCCATTCCATTCCAAATCCATTCCATTGCTTTCCACATTCCATTCCATTCCATTCCATAGTCCATTCGATTCCACTTCACATTCCACTCTGCTCCATTCCACATTCCTTTCCATTTTCCGTTCCATTCCATTCTACTTTCCATTCCATTGCCTTCCACATTCCATTCCATACTATTCCAAATTCCTTTCAATTCCATTCGACATTCCATTCCACATTCCATTCCATTCCTGTCCACATTCCATTGAATTCCATTCCATGCCACCTTCCATTCCATTGTATTCCACATTCCCTTCCATTCCATTCCACATTCCAATCCATGCCATTCCAGGTTCCATTCAATTCCATTCCACGTTCCATTCCACGTTGCATGCCACGTTCCCTTCCACGTTCCATTCCATTCCATTGCACGTTCCATTCCATGTTCTATTCCATTCCCTTCCACCTACCTTTCCAAGTTTCATGCCACCTTATATTCCACCTTCCATTCCAATTTCCTTTCCATTGCATTCCAAATGCAGTTCAATATTACATTCCATTCCATTCCACATTCCATTCCATTCCATTCCGTACCATTCCACATTCCATTCCACATCCCATTCCCTTCCAATCCACATTCCATTCCATACCGTTCAACTTTCCATTCCATTCCATTCCACATTCCATACCATTCCATTCCACCTTCCATTCCATTCCATTCCACATTCCATTCCATTCCAGTCCATATTCCATTGCATTTCATTCCAATTCACATTCCATTTCATTTCATTCCATTCCACATTCCATTCCATTCCACATTCCATTGCATTCCGTTGCACATTCCTTTCCATTCCTTCCCACATTCCGTTCCATTACATTGCACATTCCATTCCACATTCCATTCCATTCCATTCCATGCTATTCCGCATGCCATTACACATTTCATTCCATGCCATTCCAGTTTCCTTTCCACATTCCTTTCTCTTCCAATCCACATTCCAATCCATTCCATTCCATTCCGTTCCAAATTCCATTCCATTCAATTCCATTCCACATTCCATTTCATTCCAAATTCCATTCCATTCCAAATTCCATTCCATTCCATTCCACATTCCATTCCATTCCATTCCTCATTCCATTCCATTCCATTCCTCATTCCATTCCATTCCATTCCACATTCAATTCCATTCCATTCCATTCCACATTCCATTCCATTCCATACCATTCCACATTCTATTCCATTCCATTCCACATTCCGTTCCATTCCATTCCACGTTCCATTGACGTTCCATTCCACGTTTCATTCCGCTTTCCATTCTTTGTTTCATTCCACGTTCAATTCCATGTTCCAATCCCTTACATTCCACGTTCCATTCCACGTTGCATTCTACGTTGCATTCCATTCCATTCCACATTCCATTCCACGTTCAATTTCCTGTTCCATTTTATTAAATTCCATGTTACATTACACTATCTGTTCCATGTTGCATTCCATTATATTCCACCTTCTATTTTACTTTCCATTCCACGTTCCTTTCCATTCCACTCAACCTTCCTTTCTACGTTCCATTCCACATTCCATTCCATTCCACTCAATTCCTTTCCATATTCCATTCCATTCCATTCCACATTCTGTTCCGTTCCATTCCACTTTCCATTTCACATTCCATTCCATTCCATTCCACATTCCCTACCATATTCCATTCCATTCCATTCCACTTTGCATTCCACATAGCATTCCATTCCTTTCCACATTCCATTCCATTCCATTCAATGTTCCTTTCCATTATATTCCATTCCATTACACTTTGCATTCCATTCCACTACACCCTCCGTCCCACATTCCTTTCCAATCCATTCCACATTTCATTCCACATTCCATTCCATTCCATTCCACATTCCATTCCATTCCATTCCACATTCCATTCCATTCCACATTCCATTCCACATTGCCTTGCATACCATTCCACAGTCCATTGTATATTCCATTCCATTCCATTCCGCATTTCATTCCATTCCATTCTACATTCCACTGCATTCCACAATCCATTCGACATTGCATTCCATCCCTTTCCACATTTCGTTCTACATTCCAATCCATTCCATTCCGCATTCCATTCCGTTCCATTCAGTATTTCATTCCATTCAATTCCATTCCACATTCCATTCCATTCCATTCCACATTCCATTCCATTCCATTAGACATTCTGTACCATTGCATTCCACAATCCATTCCACATTCCATTACATTCCACGTTCCATTACACATTACCTTCCACATTCTACTCCATTCAACATTCCATTCTATTGCACCTTCCTTTCCACATGGAATTCCATTCCATTCCACATTCCACTGTATGTTCCATTCCATTCCATTCCACATTGCATTCCATTCCATTCCACATTCCATTTCATTCCACTTTCCATTCCACATTCCATTCCACGTTCCATTCCACATTGTATTCCATTTCATTCCTTTCCACGTTTCTGTCCAATTTCCATTCTACGTTCCATTCCACATTCCATTCCATGTTCCATTCCATATTCCTTTCCATTGCATTCCAGATTCTATTCCATCACATTTCACTTTCAATTCCACATTCCATTCCATACCTTTCCACATAGCATTCCACATAGCATTCCACATTTCACTCCACAATCTATTCCACATTCCATTCCATTCCAAGTTCTGCCCCACATTCCATTCCACATTCCATTGCATTCCACATTCCATTCCAGCTTCCTTTCCACCTTCCATTCCACATTCCATTCCATCTCATTCCACGTTGCATTCCACTTTCCACTGCATTCCATTCCAAATTACATTAAATTTCATTCCACATTCCATTCAAGATTCCATTCCATTCCATTCCACATTCAGTTCCACATTCCATTCCACTTTCCATTGCAATCCATTCCATTCCACATTCCATTCCATTCCATTACCCATTCCATTCCATTCCGTTACACATTACATTCCACATTCCATTCCGTTCCATTTCACATTGCATTCCACTTTCCATTCCAATTTCCATTTCACGTTCCATTCCAATCCATTCCACATTCCATTCCATTTCATTCCACATTCCGTTCTGTTCCATTCAACATTTCATTGCACTTTCCTTTCCATTCCATTCCACATTCCATACTACATTCCATTGCACAATCTATTCCATATTCCATTCCACATTCCATTCCATTCCATTCCACATTGCATCCACATTCCATTCCATTCCATTCCACCATCGATTCCACATTCCATTCTATTCTATTCCACATTCAATTCCACATTCCAATCCCTTCCTTTCCACATTCCATTAAAAATTCCATTCCGCATTCCATTCCATTCTATTACATATTCCATTCCACATTCCATTCCATTCCATTCCATTCCACATTGCATTCCACATTCCTTTCATTTCCATTCCACATTCCATTCCATTCTACATTCCCTTCCACATTCCATTGCATTGCTTTCCACATTCCATTCCACATTCCATTCCTTTTCATTCCACATTCCAATCAATTCCATTCCATTCTACATTCCATTCCATTTCATTCGGCATTCAATTCCACTGCTTTCCACTTTCCATTTCACATTCATTCCCAATCTATTCCACATTCCATTCCATTCCATTCCACGTTCCATTCCACTCCATTCCATTCCACATTCCATTCCGTTCCATTTGGCATTGCATTCCATTCCATTCCACATTCGATTCGAATCCATTCCAACTTCTATTCCAGTCCATTCCATTCCACCATCCATTCCACATTCCATTCCATTCCAATTTTCATTCCACATTCCATTCCATTCCACGTTCCAGTCTACTATCCATTCCATGTTCCATTCCACATTTCATACCATTGCATTCCACATTCCATTCCATTCCATTCCACATTCATTCCACATTCTATTCCATTCTATTCCACATTCCATTCCACATTCCACCCCATTACATTTCACGTTAATACCATTCTATTCTATTCCATTCCATTACTCATTCCTTTCCATTTCATTCCGTTCCATTCCACATTCCATTCCATTACACATTCCATTACACATTCCATTCCCTTCCATTCCACATTCTTTTCTATATTCCATTCCATTCCATTCCATATTACATTCCACATTCCATTCCAATCCATTCCATTCCACATTGCATTCCAAATTTCTTTCATTTCTATTCCACATTCCATTCCATTCCACATTGCATTCCAAATTTCTTTCATTTCTATCCCACATTCCATTCCATTCTACATTGCATTCCAAATTCCATTGCATTTCATTCCACATTGCATTGCATTCCATTCCACATTCCATTCCACATTTCATTCCATTTCATTCGACATTCCTTTCCTCTCTTTTCCACATTCCATTCCACATTCCATTCCATTCCATTCCACTTTGCATTCCATTCCATTCCACATTCTGTTCCACTCCATTCCATTCCACATTCCATTCCATTCCATTCGGCATTCCATTCCAATCCATTCCACATTCGATACCAATCCATTCTACAATCTATTCCATTCCATTCCTTTCCAAAATCAATTCCACATTCCATTTCCTTCCAATTTTCATTCAACATTCCATTCCTTATTCCATTCCACTTCACGTTACAGTACACTTTCCATTCCACGTTCCATTCCACATTCTATTCTATTTCTTTCCACGTTCCATTGCAAATTCCATTCCATTCCATTCCGCATTGAATTCAACGTTCCATTCCACAATAATTTCCACATTCCATTCCATTACATGTTCCATTTCACATTCCATTCCCCATTCCATTCCATTCCACTTTTCATTCCACATTCCATTTCATTCCATTCCATGTTCAATTACACATTCCATTCCTTTCCATTCCACATTCCAGTGCATTCTGCATTCTATTGCACCTTCCATTCCACATTGCATTCCATTTCATTCCACGATCCATTCCACATTTCATTCCTTTGCATTTCAAATTCCATTCCTTTCCAGTCCACATTCATTCCACTTTCCATTCCATTCTATTCCACATTTCATTGCACATTCCACTCAATTACATTTCACATTCATTCCATTCCAATCCATTCCATTCCATTGCACATTCCTTTCCATTTCATTACATTCCATTCTACATTCCATTCCACAATCATTTCCATTCCATTCCACATTGCATTCCACATTCCATTCCACTGCATTTCACATTCCCTTAAATTCCACTCCATTCCATTCCACATTCCATTCCAATTGCATTTCACTTTCTATTCCATATTCCATTCCAAGTTCCATTCCGCGTTCCATTCCGCGTTCCATTCCACATTTCATTCCATTCCATTTCTTATTCCATTACGCCCTGCAGTCCATTGAATTCCACATTGCATTCCATTCCGTTCCATTCCACATTGCATTCCATTCCATTCCACATTGCATTCCATTCCATTCCATATTCCACTCCATTCCGTTCCACATTCCATTCCTTTCTGTTCCATTCAACATTCCATTCAATTCCATTCCACTCTCCATTCCATTTCACATTCCATTCAATTCCATTCCACATTATTTTCCATTCCATTCCATTTCATATTACTTTCCATTCCATTCCATTCCACATTCCATTCCACATTGCATTCCATTCCGTGTTCCATTCCACATTCCATTCCACATTCTATTCCATTCCACGTTCCATTCCTCTTTCCATTTGACGTTCCGTTCAACATTGCATTCCATTGCATTCCACATTCCTTTCCATTCCATTCCACATTCATTCCACATTCTATTCCATTCTATTCCACATTTCATTCCACATTCCACTCCATTACATTTCACGTTAATACCATTCCATTCTATTCCATTCCATTCCTCTTTCCTTTCCATTTCATTCCGTTCCATTCCACATTCCATTCCATTACACATTCCATTACACATTCCATTACACTTTCCATTCCCTTCCATTCCACATTCTATTCTATATTCCATTCCATTCCATTCCATATTACATTCCACATTCCATTCCAATCCATTCCATTCCACATTGCATTCCAAATTTCTTTCATTTCTATTCCACATTCCATTCCATTCTACATTGCATTCCACATTCCATTGCATTTCATTCCACATTGCATTGCATTCCATTCCACATTCCATTCCACATTTCATTCCATTTCATTCGACATTCCGTTCCTCTCCTTTCTACATTCCATTCCATTCCACTTTGCATTCCATTCCATTCCACATTCTATTCCACTCCATTCCATTCCACATTCCATTCCATTCTATTCGGCATTCCATTCCAATCCATTCCACATTTGATACCAATCCATTCCACAATCTATTCCATTCCATTCCTTTCCAAAATCCATTCCACATTCCATTTCATTCCAATTTTCATTCCACATTCCATTCCTTATTCCATTCCACTTCACGTTACAGTACACTTTCCATTCCACGTTCCATTCCACATTCTATTCTATTTCATTCCACGTTCCATTGCACATTCCATTCCATTCCATTCCGCATTGAATTCCACATTCCATTCCACAATAATTTCCACATTCCATTCCATTCCATGTTCCTTTTCACATTCCATTCCCCATTCCATTCCATTCCACTTTTCATTCCACATTCCATTTCATTCCATTCCATGTTCAATTACACATTCCATTCCTTTCCATTCCACATTCCAGTGCATTCTATTCCACGTTCCATTCCACATTGCATTCTATTCCGTGTTCCATTCCACATTCCATTCCACATTCTATTCCATTCCACGTTCCATTCCTCTTTCCATTTGATGTTCCGTTCAACATTGCATTCCATTCCATTCCACATTCCATTCCATTCCAATCCATTCACACAATACATTCCACATTCCACTCCATTCCACGTTTCATTCCACATTCCCTTCCACATTCCATTCATTTCCATTACACATTCCATTCCACTCCACATTCGATTCCATTCCATCCCACATTCCATTCCATTCCGTTCCACACCAGTCCATATTCCATTCCATTCCGTACCATTCCAGATGCCATTCCTCACCATTCCACAATCGATTCCATTCTATTCCATGTTCCTTTCACGTTCCATTACACGTTCCATTCCCCGTTCCATTCAACGTTCCATTCCATGTTGAATTCCATGTTCCAATCCCTGACATTCCACTTTCCATTCAACGTTCCATTCCACGTTCCATTACATTCCATTCCACGTTGAATTCCACGTTCCATTCCATGTTCCATTCCATTAAATTCCATGTTACATTCCACTTTTGGAATGTAATTGCATTACATCCCACGTTCCATAGCATGCTCCATTCCACCATCTATTCCATTAAATTCCACCTTTCGTTGCACTTTCCATTCCATTAAATTCCACATTCCATTGCACAATCCATTCCATTCCATGACAGTTTCCTTTATATTCCATTCCACATTATTCCATTCATATTCCACTCATTTCATTTCCATTCATTTCATTTCCATTCCATTCAATTTCATTCCATTATACATTCCATTCCAGATTCCGTTCCATTCCATTTCATTCCATTCCACATTCTGTTCCATTCCATTCCACATTCCATTCCATTCCATTCCATTCCACATTCCATTCCACATTCCTTTACATTCCATTCCACATTTAATTCCACATTCCATTCCATTCCATTCCACATTCCTTTCCACTGCAAATTCCATTTCATTCCATTCCATTCGATTGCACGTTCCATTCAATTCCATTCCATGTTCCATTCCATTCCACGTTGCATTCCTTTCCATTCCACGATCCATTCCACGTTCCATTCCACGTTCTATTCCACTATCCATTCCACTCCATTCCACTTTCCATTCCATTCCACATTCCATTCCACATTCCATTCCACATTCCATTCCAATCCACATTCCATTCCAGATTCAATTAAATTCCATTCTACATCCCATTCCATTCCATTGCATTCCACATTCCATTCCATTCCATTACACAGTCTATTCGATTAGATTACATTGCAATCCACATTCCGTTTAATTCCACATTCCATTCCATATTCCATTCGAATCCATTCTCCTTCCATTGCACATTCCATTAAATTCCATTCCACATTTCATTCCATTCCATTCCACGTTCAATTCCATTCCATTTCTCATTCCATTCCATTCCACATTACATTGCATTCCATTCCATTCCATTCCAAATTCCATTCCACGTTGCATTCCACATTCCATTGAATTCCTTTCCATTCCACAATCCATTCCATTCCATTCCATTCCATATTCCATTCCATTCCATTCCACATTCCATTCCATTCGATTCCATTCCACATTCCATTCCATTCTATATTCCATTGCAGACTCCATTGCGTATTCCATTCCACATTCCCTTCCATTACATTCAATTCCATTCCCTTCCATTCCACATTCCATTCCTTTACATTCCATTCAATTCCATTTGATTCCACTTTCCATTCCATTCCACACTCCATTCCGTTACTTTCCATATTCCATTGCAATGCATTCCATTCCTTTGTATTATACATTCCATTCCACATTCCATGCCATTCCACGTTCCATTCCACAATCCATTCCACATTCCTTTCCGTTCCATTCCATTCCATTCCACCTTCCATTTCACATTTCATTCCACTTGGCTTTCCTTTCCATTCCATTCCATTGCACGTTCCAATCCACATTCCATTCCATTCCATTCCATTCCATTACACCTTTCAATAAACATTTCATTACACATTCTATTCCATTCCATTCCACTTTCCATTCCGCATTCCACTCCATTCCACATTCCAATGCATTCCATTCTACATTCCATTCTATTTCCATTTCACTTTCCATTCCATTCCATTCTACATTCCATTCTATTTCTTATCCACCTTCCATTCCTTCCCATTCCACATTCCATTCCAAATTTCTTTCAACATTCCATTCCATTCCATTCCATATTCATTTCTACATTCCATTCCATTCCATTCCACATTCCATTATATTCCATTCCAGATTCCATTACACGTTCCATTCCATTCCATTCCACATTGCATTGCACATTCCATTCCACGTTCCATTCCACATTCCATTCCACTTTCCATTTCAATTTCCATTCCCTTCCATTCCACATTCCATTCCACATTCCATTCCATTCCACTCCACGTTCCATTCTATTCCACTTTGCATTCCATTCCGTTCCATTCCGTTCCACATTCCATTGCACGTTCCATTCCACTCCATTCCACTTTCCATACCATTCCATTCCACGTTCAATTGCATTCAATTCCATGTTCCATTGCATTCCATGTTCCATTCCATTCCATTCCACGATCCATTCCAAGTTACATTTCACGTTCCATTCCACGTTCTATTCTATGACCCATTCCATGTTCTATTCCATGGCTCATTCCACGTTCTATTCCATGTTCCATTCCATTCCAGTCCACTTTCCATTCCTCAATCCATTCCACATTCCTTTCCATTCCATTCCACATTTCATTCCAAGTTCCATTCCATTCTATTCCACATTCCATTCCATTCCACGTACCATTCCATTCCATTGAACGATACATTACACCTTCCATTCCATGATGCATTCCACTTACCAGTGCACGTCCCATTCCATTCCATTCCACGTTCCATTACTAATTCCATTCCAACATTCCATTCCTTTCCATTCGGCATTCCATTACACATTCCAGTCTACATTCCGTTACATTCCATTCCACATTCCATTCCACATTCCAACACATTCCATTCTCCATTCCATTCCATTCCACATTCCATTCCATATTCCATTCCATTCCATTCCATTTTGCATTCCACATTCCATTCCATTGCATTCCAAATTCCATTCTATTCCATTCCATTCCATTCCATTCCATGTTACATTCCATTCTATTCCACATTCCATTCCATGTTACATTCCATTCCATTTCATTCCACATTCCATTCTATGTTCCATTTGATGTTCCTTTCCATTCCATTCCACATTCCATTCCACGTTGCATTCCAACTCCCATTCCATTACATTCCATGCCATCCCACATTCCATCCCATTCCAATTTCAATTGCAGAATCCATTCCACATTCAACTCCATTCCAGTCCGTTACATTCCATTCCACAATCCATTCCATTCCATTCCACAATCCATTCCATTACATTCCATTAAACATTCCGTTCCATTCCATTCCACATTCCACTCCGTTCCATTCCACATTCGATTTCATTCCATTCCTTTCCATTCCATACCACATTCCATTCCGTTCCCTTTGACTTTGCTTTCCATTCCATTCCATTCCATATTCCATTCCATTCCATTCCAAAATCCATTCCGCTTTCCACTCCACTTTCCATTAAATTCCATTCCACATTCTGTTAGACATTCCATTCCATTCCATTCTACATTCCATTCCATTCAAGATTCCATTCCATTCCATTCCACATTCTATTCCATTTCATTCCACATTCCATCCCCTTAAATTCCACATTCCATTCCATTTCATTCCATTCCACATTCTATTCCATTCCAGTTCGCATTCCATTCCATTCTGTTTTATATTCCATTTAAAATTCCATTCATTTCGATTCCACATTCCATTGCATTCAATTTAACATTCCATTCCATACCATTTCGCTTTCTATTCCCCTCCGTTCCATTCCATTCCACATTCCATTTCATTCCGGGTGACACTATTCTCTATTCCATTCCATTCCATATTCCATTCCATTCCATTCCAACTTCCATTCCAATCCACTCCATTCCATTCCACATTAGATTACATTCCATTCCACATTCCATTCAGCATTGCACTCCATTCCTTTCCATATTCCATTCCATTCCATTCCACATTCCATTCCATTCCATTCCACATTCGATTCCATTCGATTCCATTCCATTCCATTCCATTGCATTCGACATTCCATTCCATTCCATTCCACATTCCATTTCCTTCCATTCCATTCCATTCCGAATGCCATTCCGTTACATTCTGTTTTCCATTCCATTCCACATTCGACATTCCATTCCATTACAAATCCTGCTCCATTCCATTCGAAATTCCAGTCCATTCCATTCCACGTTCCATTCCATTCTATTCCACGTTCTATTTCACATTGCATTACTCCTTGCATTGCATTCCATTCCATTCCACATTCCATTCCATTCCATTCTATTGCATTCCACTTTCGATTCCATTCCATTCCACATTCCATTGCATTTGATTCCACATTCCCTTCCATTCCATTCCTCATTCCATTCCCTTCCATTCCACATTGAATTGAAATCCATCCCATTCCACATTGCATTCCATTGCATTCCACATTCTATTCAATTCCATTCCACATTGCATTCCATTCCATTACTTTCCCCATTCTATTCCATTCCATTCTACATTCCATTGCATTCCATTCTTCATTCAATTCCATATTCCAATCCCTTCCATTCTTCATTCAATTCCACATTCCATTCCCTTACATTCCACGTTGCATTCCATTCCATTTCGCATTCCATTCCATATTACTTTCCATTCCATTCCATTCCACATTCCCTTCCATTCAATTCCACATTTCATTCCATTCCATTCCATATTCCATTCCATTACATTACACATTCCGTTAAACATTCCATTCCATTCCACATTCCATTCCATTCCTTTGCATTCCACTTACCATTGCTTTCCATTTCATATTCCATTTCACATTCCATTCCATTCCATTCCACATTCCATTCCATTCCATTCCACATTCCATTCCATTCCATTCCACATTCCATTCCATTCCATTCCACATTCCATTCCACATTCTATTTCACATTCTATTATTTTCCATTCCAGATACCTTTCCATTACATTCCACTTTCCATTCCACATTTCATTCAATTCCATTCCACCTTTCATTCCACATTCCATTCCATTGCTTTCCACGTTACATTCCGCATTCTATTCCACTCCATTGCACATTCCATTCAATTCAATTGCACTTTCCATTCAATTCCATTCCACATACCCTACGACATGCCATTCCACATTCCATTACTCATTGCATTCCTTAACATTCCATTCCACATTCCATTCCATTCCATTAAACAGTCCGCTCCATTCCTTTCCATTCCATTCCACATTGCATTCCACATTCCATTCCACATTCCATTCCTTTCCACATACCGTTCCACATTCCATAACACATTCCTTTCCACATTCCATTCCACATTCCATACCACATTCCTTTCCATTCCATTCCATTCCTTTCCATATTTGTTTCCATTCCATTCCACATTCCTTTCCAGATTCTATTACTCGTACCATTCCACTTTCCATTCCACATTCCGTTTCATTCCATTCCACATTCCATATTTCATTCCACATTACATTCCATTATTCAACATTCCATTCCGTTGCATTCCAGATTCCATTCCGTTGCATTCCATTCCACATTCCATTCCATTCCATTCCATTCCACATTACATACCACTCCAGTTCACATTACATTCCATTGCATTCCATTCCACATTCCATTCCATTCCATTCCACATTCCATTACATTCGATTCCACGTTCCATTCCACGTTCCACTCCACGTTACATTCCATTTTCCATTCCTCGTTCCATTCCACTTTCCTTTCCATCTTCCATTCCATTCCATTGCATTACACATTCCATTCCATTCCATTCCACATTCAATTCCATTCCACTCCAAATTCATTTCCATTCCAGATTCCATTCCACATTCCATTCCACATTCCATTCCATTCCATTCTGTTCCATTCCATTACATTCCACATTGGATTCCTTTCCATTCCACCTTCCCTTCCATTCCATTGCATTCCATTCCACATTCCATGTGGCATTCCATTCAACTTTCCCTTCAACATTCCATTCCATGTTGCATTCCATTCCATTCCTTTCCATTTCATTCCATTCCAGATTCCAATCCACATTCCATTGCATTCCATTCCATTCCACAATCCATTCCACATTCCATTCCATGAAATTCCACCTTCCTTTCTATTCCATTCCACATTCCATTCCGTTCCATTCTATGCAATTACACATTCCATTCCACATTCCATTCCATTTTTCATTTAACATTTCACTCCACATTCCTTTCCGTACCTTTGCATTCCATTCCATTTCATTCCATTGCACTTTCCATTCCACATTCCACTCCTTTTCTCATTTCACATTCCATTCCACATTCCATTCCATTCCATTCCATTCCACCTTCCATCCAACATTGCATTCCATTCTATTTCACATTCCATTCCATTCAATTCCATTCCATTCCACATTCCATTCCATTCCATTCCATTCCACATTCCATTCGACTTTCCATTCCACTTTCCATTTCCCATTCCATTCCACTATCCATTTCACATTCCATTCTATTTGATGCCACATTCCATTCCATTCTTTCCATTCCATTCCACATTCCATTTCACTTTCCATTACATTCCTTTCCAATTTTCCATTCCAATTTCATTCCATTCCATTCCATTCCACATTCCATTCCATTACTTTCCACATTCCATTCCACATTCCAACCCATTCCATTCCACATTCCAACCCATTCCATTCCACATTCCATTCCATTCCATTCCATTCCACATTGCATTCCATTCCATTCCATTCCACATTGCATTCCATTCCATTCCTCAACCGATTCCACATTCCATTCCACTTTCCATTCCATTCCTTTTCACATTCGTTTCGGCATTCCATTCAATTCCACATTCCACTCCGCATTCCATACCATTCCACATTCCATTCCATATTCCATTCCACTCCAATCCACATTCAATTCCCTTGCATTCCACGCTCCATTCTAGTCCATTCCACCTTCCATTCCACATTCCATTCCTCGATCCATTCCTGGTTCTAATTCACAAGCCATTCCATTCTGTTCCACGTTTCATTACACGTTCATTTCCAATCCACTCCACATTGGTCTCCACATTCCATTCCACATTCCAGTCCACCTTCCATTCCATTCCACATGCGATTCCTATCCATTCCACATTCCATCCAATTCCATTTCACATTCCATTGCATTTGATTACATTCCACATTCTATTCCATTCCAAATTCCATTCCTTTCCATTCCACATTCCATGCCATTCCATTGCACATTCCATTCCACGTTCTATTCCATAGCATTCCACTTTCCATTCCATTCACTTCGACGTTCCATTTCATTCTGTTCAACATTCCATTCCACATTCTATTCCACATTCGATTCCATTCAATTCCACATTCCATTCCACACTCCATTCCATTCCACATTGTATTCCACATTCCATTGCCTTCCATTCCACGTTACCTTCCACATTCCATTCCACGTTCTATTCCATAACATTCCACTTTCCATTCCATTCACTTCCACGTTCCATTGCATTCCATTACATTCCATTCCACATTCCATTCCATTCCAATCCACATTCCATTCCATTCCTTTCCAATTTCCACTCCATTCCTCACTCCATTCCATTCCATTCCACATTCCCGTACTTACCATTCCACATTCCATTCTATTCCATTCCGTTCCATAAAATTCCACATTCCTTTCCACGTTCCATTCCATTCCATTCTACATTCCATTGCACGTTCCATTCCACATTCCATTCCACGTTCCATTCCACTTTCCATTTGAGTTTCCATTCCTTTATATTCCACGTTCCACTCCTTTGCATTCCACGTTCCATTTCATTCCATTAAACATTACATTTCTCATTCCATTTCACATTCCATTCCACATTCCCTTTCGCATTCCATTCCATTCCATTCCATTCCATTGCATTACACTTTCCATTCCATTCCACTCGACGTTCCATTCCAGTCCTTTCGACGTTCCATTGCATTCGACATTCAATTCTAACCCATTCCATTCCATGTTGCACTGCATTCCATTCCACTTTCCATTCCATTCCATTCCAAGTTCCATTCCATTCCATTCCAATCCATTCCACATTCCATTCCATTTCATTTCATTCCACGTTCCATTCCATTCCATTCCATATTACATTCCATTCCACTTTCCATTCCCTTCCACATTCCATTCCATTCCACTTTCCTTCCCATTAGACGTTCCATTTCGTTCAATTCCACATTCCATTCACGTTCCAGTCCTTTCCACATTCCTTTCCATTCCATTCCATTCCACATTGCATTCCATTCCAGATTCCCTTCCGCATTCCATTCCATTCCTTACCAGATTCCTTTCCATTCCATTCCACTTTACATTCCATTCCATTACACATTCCATTCCACATTCCATTCCATATTCCATTCCACGTTCTACTCCACGTTTCATTCCACTTTACATTACAGATTCCATTCCATTCCATTTCACTTTCCATTACACATCCGACTCCATTCAATTCCACATTCCATTCCAGTTTCCAATCCATTCTATTCCACACTACATTCCACATTCCATTCCCTTCCATTCAACGTTCCATTCCACATCTATACCATTCAATTCCGTTTGATTCCATTCCATTAAATCCCATTCCACATTCCATTCCTTTCCACATTCCTTTCCTCATTCCATTCCATTCCATTCCACATTCCAATCCATTCCATTCCACATTGCATTCCATTCCACATTGCCTTCCTCATTTCATTCCATTCCATTCCACATTCCATTCTATTCCACATACCATTAGATTCCATTCCATTGCACATTACTTTCCATTCATAATTCCCTTTCTCATTCCATTCCATTCCTTTCCACATTCCATTCCATTTTATTCCACGTTCAATTCCATTCCACGTTCCATTGCACATTCCATTGCACATTCAATTCCACGTTTCTGTCCACGTTCCATTCCACTTTCCATTCCACATTCCTTTCCATTCCAGTCTACATTCCATTCCACGTTCCATTCCTCGTTGCATTCCCCATCCATTGCACTTTCCATTCAACGTTCCATTCCCTTCCATTCCACAATCTATTCTACATTCCATTCCACATTCCATTCCAGTCCATTCCACTTTCCATTCCATTCCATTCCACATTCCATTGCACTCCATTCCAGATTCCATTCCACATTCCTTTCTAATCTGCATTCCTTTACACATTCCACACCATTCCATTCCACATTCCATTCCACTTTCCATTCCATTCCATTCCATTCCACTTTCCATTCCACATTCGTTAAAACATTCCATTCCATTCCATTCCATTCCATTCCACATTCCATTCCACGTTCCTTTCCATTCCATTCCACTTTCAATTCCAACTTCCATTCCATTCCATTCCGCTTTGCATTCCACATTCCATTGCGCATCCTATTGCACATTGCATTCCACATTGCATTGCATTCCATTCCACATTCCATTCCATTCCATTCCAATTTCCTTTGCATTTCATTCCATATTCCATTGCATTTCATTTCACATTCCATTCCATTACATTCCACATTCCATTCCACATTCCATTGCATTCCATTCCACATTCCATTCCACATTCCATTTCACATTCCATTCCAAGTTCCATTCCATTCACTTACATGCTCCATTCCACCTTCCATTCCACGTTCCATTCCACGATCCATTCCATTCCATTCCATGAACCATTCCACGTTCCAGTCCACATTTCATTCCACATTCCATTAAACATTCCATTCCACATTCCATTACATTCCATTTCACATTCCATTCCATTCCATTCCACATTCCATTCCATATTCCATTCCATTCCATTCCATTTTGCATTCCACATTCCATTCCATTGCATTCCAAATTCCATTCTATTCCATTCCATTCCATTCCATTCCATGTTACATTCCATTCTATTCCACATTCCATTCCATGTTACATTCCATTCCATTTCATTCCACATTCCATTCTATGTTCCATTTGATGTTCCTTTCCATTCCATTCCACATTCCATTCCACGTTGCATTCCAACTCCCATTCCATTACATTCCATGCCATCCCACATTCCATCCCATTCCAATTTCAATTGCAGAATCCATTCCACATTCAACTCCATTCCAGTCCGTTACATTCCATTCCACAATCCATTCCATTCCATTCCACAATCCATTCCATTACATTCCATTAAACATTCCGTTCCATTCCATTCCACATTCCACTCCGTTCCATTCCACATTCGATTTCATTCCATTCCTTTCCATTCCATACCACATTCCATTCCGTTCCCTTTGACTTTGCTTTCCATTCCATTCCATTCCATATTCCATTCCATTCCATTCCAAAATCCATTCCGCTTTCCACTCCACTTTCCATTAAATTCCATTCCACATTCTGTTAGACATTCCATTCCATTCCATTCTACATTCCATTCCATTCAAGATTCCATTCCATTCCATTCCACATTCTATTCCATTTCATTCCACATTCCATCCCCTTAAATTCCACATTCCATTCCATTTCATTCCATTCCACATTCTATTCCATTCCAGTTCGCATTCCATTCCATTCTGTTTTATATTCCATTTAAAATTCCATTCATTTCGATTCCACATTCCATTGCATTCAATTTAACATTCCATTCCATACCATTTCGCTTTCTATTCCCCTCCGTTCCATTCCATTCCACATTCCATTTCATTCCGGGTGACACTATTCTCTATTCCATTCCATTCCATATTCCATTCCATTCCATTCCAACTTCCATTCCAATCCACTCCATTCCATTCCACATTAGATTACATTCCATTCCACATTCCATTCAGCATTGCACTCCATTCCTTTCCATATTCCATTCCATTCCATTCCACATTCCATTCCATTCCATTCCACATTCGATTCCATTCGATTCCATTCCATTCCATTCCATTGCATTCGACATTCCATTCCATTCCATTCCACATTCCATTTCCTTCCATTCCATTCCATTCCGAATGCCATTCCGTTACATTCTGTTTTCCATTCCATTCCACATTCGACATTCCATTCCATTACAAATCCTGCTCCATTCCATTCGAAATTCCAGTCCATTCCATTCCACGTTCCATTCCATTCTATTCCACGTTCTATTTCACATTGCATTACTCCTTGCATTGCATTCCATTCCATTCCACATTCCATTCCATTCCATTCTATTGCATTCCACTTTCGATTCCATTCCATTCCACATTCCATTGCATTTGATTCCACATTCCCTTCCATTCCATTCCTCATTCCATTCCCTTCCATTCCACATTGAATTGAAATCCATCCCATTCCACATTGCATTCCATTGCATTCCACATTCTATTCAATTCCATTCCACATTGCATTCCATTCCATTACTTTCCCCATTCTATTCCATTCCATTCTACATTCCATTGCATTCCATTCTTCATTCAATTCCATATTCCAATCCCTTCCATTCTTCATTCAATTCCACATTCCATTCCCTTACATTCCACGTTGCATTCCATTCCATTTCGCATTCCATTCCATATTACTTTCCATTCCATTCCATTCCACATTCCCTTCCATTCAATTCCACATTTCATTCCATTCCATTCCATATTCCATTCCATTACATTACACATTCCGTTAAACATTCCATTCCATTCCACATTCCATTCCATTCCTTTGCATTCCACTTACCATTGCTTTCCATTTCATATTCCATTTCACATTCCATTCCATTCCATTCCACATTCCATTCCATTCCATTCCACATTCCATTCCATTCCATTCCACATTCCATTCCATTCCATTCCACATTCCATTCCACATTCTATTTCACATTCTATTATTTTCCATTCCAGATACCTTTCCATTACATTCCACTTTCCATTCCACATTTCATTCAATTCCATTCCACCTTTCATTCCACATTCCATTCCATTGCTTTCCACGTTACATTCCGCATTCTATTCCACTCCATTGCACATTCCATTCAATTCAATTGCACTTTCCATTCAATTCCATTCCACATACCCTACGACATGCCATTCCACATTCCATTACTCATTGCATTCCTTAACATTCCATTCCACATTCCATTCCATTCCATTAAACAGTCCGCTCCATTCCTTTCCATTCCATTCCACATTGCATTCCACATTCCATTCCACATTCCATTCCTTTCCACATACCGTTCCACATTCCATAACACATTCCTTTCCACATTCCATTCCACATTCCATACCACATTCCTTTCCATTCCATTCCATTCCTTTCCATATTTGTTTCCATTCCATTCCACATTCCTTTCCAGATTCTATTACTCGTACCATTCCACTTTCCATTCCACATTCCGTTTCATTCCATTCCACATTCCATATTTCATTCCACATTACATTCCATTATTCAACATTCCATTCCGTTGCATTCCAGATTCCATTCCGTTGCATTCCATTCCACATTCCATTCCATTCCATTCCATTCCACATTACATACCACTCCAGTTCACATTACATTCCATTGCATTCCATTCCACATTCCATTCCATTCCATTCCACATTCCATTACATTCGATTCCACGTTCCATTCCACGTTCCACTCCACGTTACATTCCATTTTCCATTCCTCGTTCCATTCCACTTTCCTTTCCATCTTCCATTCCATTCCATTGCATTACACATTCCATTCCATTCCATTCCACATTCAATTCCATTCCACTCCAAATTCATTTCCATTCCAGATTCCATTCCACATTCCATTCCACATTCCATTCCATTCCATTCTGTTCCATTCCATTACATTCCACATTGGATTCCTTTCCATTCCACCTTCCCTTCCATTCCATTGCATTCCATTCCACATTCCATGTGGCATTCCATTCAACTTTCCCTTCAACATTCCATTCCATGTTGCATTCCATTCCATTCCTTTCCATTTCATTCCATTCCAGATTCCAATCCACATTCCATTGCATTCCATTCCATTCCACAATCCATTCCACATTCCATTCCATGAAATTCCACCTTCCTTTCTATTCCATTCCACATTCCATTCCGTTCCATTCTATGCAATTACACATTCCATTCCACATTCCATTCCATTTTTCATTTAACATTTCACTCCACATTCCTTTCCGTACCTTTGCATTCCATTCCATTTCATTCCATTGCACTTTCCATTCCACATTCCACTCCTTTTCTCATTTCACATTCCATTCCACATTCCATTCCATTCCATTCCATTCCACCTTCCATCCAACATTGCATTCCATTCTATTTCACATTCCATTCCATTCAATTCCATTCCATTCCACATTCCATTCCATTCCATTCCATTCCACATTCCATTCGACTTTCCATTCCACTTTCCATTTCCCATTCCATTCCACTATCCATTTCACATTCCATTCTATTTGATGCCACATTCCATTCCATTCTTTCCATTCCATTCCACATTCCATTTCACTTTCCATTACATTCCTTTCCAATTTTCCATTCCAATTTCATTCCATTCCATTCCATTCCACATTCCATTCCATTACTTTCCACATTCCATTCCACATTCCAACCCATTCCATTCCACATTCCAACCCATTCCATTCCACATTCCATTCCATTCCATTCCATTCCACATTGCATTCCATTCCATTCCATTCCACATTGCATTCCATTCCATTCCTCAACCGATTCCACATTCCATTCCACTTTCCATTCCATTCCTTTTCACATTCGTTTCGGCATTCCATTCAATTCCACATTCCACTCCGCATTCCATACCATTCCACATTCCATTCCATATTCCATTCCACTCCAATCCACATTCAATTCCCTTGCATTCCACGCTCCATTCTAGTCCATTCCACCTTCCATTCCACATTCCATTCCTCGATCCATTCCTGGTTCTAATTCACAAGCCATTCCATTCTGTTCCACGTTTCATTACACGTTCATTTCCAATCCACTCCACATTGGTCTCCACATTCCATTCCACATTCCAGTCCACCTTCCATTCCATTCCACATGCGATTCCTATCCATTCCACATTCCATCCAATTCCATTTCACATTCCATTGCATTTGATTACATTCCACATTCTATTCCATTCCAAATTCCATTCCTTTCCATTCCACATTCCATGCCATTCCATTGCACATTCCATTCCACGTTCTATTCCATAGCATTCCACTTTCCATTCCATTCACTTCGACGTTCCATTTCATTCTGTTCAACATTCCATTCCACATTCTATTCCACATTCGATTCCATTCAATTCCACATTCCATTCCACACTCCATTCCATTCCACATTGTATTCCACATTCCATTGCCTTCCATTCCACGTTACCTTCCACATTCCATTCCACGTTCTATTCCATAACATTCCACTTTCCATTCCATTCACTTCCACGTTCCATTGCATTCCATTACATTCCATTCCACATTCCATTCCATTCCAATCCACATTCCATTCCATTCCTTTCCAATTTCCACTCCATTCCTCACTCCATTCCATTCCATTCCACATTCCCGTACTTACCATTCCACATTCCATTCTATTCCATTCCGTTCCATAAAATTCCACATTCCTTTCCACGTTCCATTCCATTCCATTCTACATTCCATTGCACGTTCCATTCCACATTCCATTCCACGTTCCATTCCACTTTCCATTTGAGTTTCCATTCCTTTATATTCCACGTTCCACTCCTTTGCATTCCACGTTCCATTTCATTCCATTAAACATTACATTTCTCATTCCATTTCACATTCCATTCCACATTCCCTTTCGCATTCCATTCCATTCCATTCCATTCCATTGCATTACACTTTCCATTCCATTCCACTCGACGTTCCATTCCAGTCCTTTCGACGTTCCATTGCATTCGACATTCAATTCTAACCCATTCCATTCCATGTTGCACTGCATTCCATTCCACTTTCCATTCCATTCCATTCCAAGTTCCATTCCATTCCATTCCAATCCATTCCACATTCCATTCCATTTCATTTCATTCCACGTTCCATTCCATTCCATTCCATATTACATTCCATTCCACTTTCCATTCCCTTCCACATTCCATTCCATTCCACTTTCCTTCCCATTAGACGTTCCATTTCGTTCAATTCCACATTCCATTCACGTTCCAGTCCTTTCCACATTCCTTTCCATTCCATTCCATTCCACATTGCATTCCATTCCAGATTCCCTTCCGCATTCCATTCCATTCCTTACCAGATTCCTTTCCATTCCATTCCACTTTACATTCCATTCCATTACACATTCCATTCCACATTCCATTCCATATTCCATTCCACGTTCTACTCCACGTTTCATTCCACTTTACATTACAGATTCCATTCCATTCCATTTCACTTTCCATTACACATCCGACTCCATTCAATTCCACATTCCATTCCAGTTTCCAATCCATTCTATTCCACACTACATTCCACATTCCATTCCCTTCCATTCAACGTTCCATTCCACATCTATACCATTCAATTCCGTTTGATTCCATTCCATTAAATCCCATTCCACATTCCATTCCTTTCCACATTCCTTTCCTCATTCCATTCCATTCCATTCCACATTCCAATCCATTCCATTCCACATTGCATTCCATTCCACATTGCCTTCCTCATTTCATTCCATTCCATTCCACATTCCATTCTATTCCACATACCATTAGATTCCATTCCATTGCACATTACTTTCCATTCATAATTCCCTTTCTCATTCCATTCCATTCCTTTCCACATTCCATTCCATTTTATTCCACGTTCAATTCCATTCCACGTTCCATTGCACATTCCATTGCACATTCAATTCCACGTTTCTGTCCACGTTCCATTCCACTTTCCATTCCACATTCCTTTCCATTCCAGTCTACATTCCATTCCACGTTCCATTCCTCGTTGCATTCCCCATCCATTGCACTTTCCATTCAACGTTCCATTCCCTTCCATTCCACAATCTATTCTACATTCCATTCCACATTCCATTCCAGTCCATTCCACTTTCCATTCCATTCCATTCCACATTCCATTGCACTCCATTCCAGATTCCATTCCACATTCCTTTCTAATCTGCATTCCTTTACACATTCCACACCATTCCATTCCACATTCCATTCCACTTTCCATTCCATTCCATTCCATTCCACTTTCCATTCCACATTCGTTAAAACATTCCATTCCATTCCATTCCATTCCATTCCACATTCCATTCCACGTTCCTTTCCATTCCATTCCACTTTCAATTCCAACTTCCATTCCATTCCATTCCGCTTTGCATTCCACATTCCATTGCGCATCCTATTGCACATTGCATTCCACATTGCATTGCATTCCATTCCACATTCCATTCCATTCCATTCCAATTTCCTTTGCATTTCATTCCATATTCCATTGCATTTCATTTCACATTCCATTCCATTACATTCCACATTCCATTCCACATTCCATTGCATTCCATTCCACATTCCATTCCACATTCCATTTCACATTCCATTCCAAGTTCCATTCCATTCACTTACATGCTCCATTCCACCTTCCATTCCACGTTCCATTCCACGATCCATTCCATTCCATTCCATGAACCATTCCACGTTCCAGTCCACATTTCATTCCACATTCCATTAAACATTCCATTCCACATTCCATTACATTCCATTTCACATTCCATTCCATTCCATTCCACATTCCATTCCATATTCCATTCCATTCCATTCCATTTTGCATTCCACATTCCATTCCATTGCATTCCAAATTCCATTCTATTCCATTCCATTCCATTCCATTCCATGTTACATTCCATTCTATTCCACATTCCATTCCATGTTACATTCCATTCCATTTCATTCCACATTCCATTCTATGTTCCATTTGATGTTCCTTTCCATTCCATTCCACATTCCATTCCACGTTGCATTCCAACTCCCATTCCATTACATTCCATGCCATCCCACATTCCATCCCATTCCAATTTCAATTGCAGAATCCATTCCACATTCAACTCCATTCCAGTCCGTTACATTCCATTCCACAATCCATTCCATTCCATTCCACAATCCATTCCATTACATTCCATTAAACATTCCGTTCCATTCCATTCCACATTCCACTCCGTTCCATTCCACATTCGATTTCATTCCATTCCTTTCCATTCCATACCACATTCCATTCCGTTCCCTTTGACTTTGCTTTCCATTCCATTCCATTCCATATTCCATTCCATTCCATTCCAAAATCCATTCCGCTTTCCACTCCACTTTCCATTAAATTCCATTCCACATTCTGTTAGACATTCCATTCCATTCCATTCTACATTCCATTCCATTCAAGATTCCATTCCATTCCATTCCACATTCTATTCCATTTCATTCCACATTCCATCCCCTTAAATTCCACATTCCATTCCATTTCATTCCATTCCACATTCTATTCCATTCCAGTTCGCATTCCATTCCATTCTGTTTTATATTCCATTTAAAATTCCATTCATTTCGATTCCACATTCCATTGCATTCAATTTAACATTCCATTCCATACCATTTCGCTTTCTATTCCCCTCCGTTCCATTCCATTCCACATTCCATTTCATTCCGGGTGACACTATTCTCTATTCCATTCCATTCCATATTCCATTCCATTCCATTCCAACTTCCATTCCAATCCACTCCATTCCATTCCACATTAGATTACATTCCATTCCACATTCCATTCAGCATTGCACTCCATTCCTTTCCATATTCCATTCCATTCCATTCCACATTCCATTCCATTCCATTCCACATTCGATTCCATTCGATTCCATTCCATTCCATTCCATTGCATTCGACATTCCATTCCATTCCATTCCACATTCCATTTCCTTCCATTCCATTCCATTCCGAATGCCATTCCGTTACATTCTGTTTTCCATTCCATTCCACATTCGACATTCCATTCCATTACAAATCCTGCTCCATTCCATTCGAAATTCCAGTCCATTCCATTCCACGTTCCATTCCATTCTATTCCACGTTCTATTTCACATTGCATTACTCCTTGCATTGCATTCCATTCCATTCCACATTCCATTCCATTCCATTCTATTGCATTCCACTTTCGATTCCATTCCATTCCACATTCCATTGCATTTGATTCCACATTCCCTTCCATTCCATTCCTCATTCCATTCCCTTCCATTCCACATTGAATTGAAATCCATCCCATTCCACATTGCATTCCATTGCATTCCACATTCTATTCAATTCCATTCCACATTGCATTCCATTCCATTACTTTCCCCATTCTATTCCATTCCATTCTACATTCCATTGCATTCCATTCTTCATTCAATTCCATATTCCAATCCCTTCCATTCTTCATTCAATTCCACATTCCATTCCCTTACATTCCACGTTGCATTCCATTCCATTTCGCATTCCATTCCATATTACTTTCCATTCCATTCCATTCCACATTCCCTTCCATTCAATTCCACATTTCATTCCATTCCATTCCATATTCCATTCCATTACATTACACATTCCGTTAAACATTCCATTCCATTCCACATTCCATTCCATTCCTTTGCATTCCACTTACCATTGCTTTCCATTTCATATTCCATTTCACATTCCATTCCATTCCATTCCACATTCCATTCCATTCCATTCCACATTCCATTCCATTCCATTCCACATTCCATTCCATTCCATTCCACATTCCATTCCACATTCTATTTCACATTCTATTATTTTCCATTCCAGATACCTTTCCATTACATTCCACTTTCCATTCCACATTTCATTCAATTCCATTCCACCTTTCATTCCACATTCCATTCCATTGCTTTCCACGTTACATTCCGCATTCTATTCCACTCCATTGCACATTCCATTCAATTCAATTGCACTTTCCATTCAATTCCATTCCACATACCCTACGACATGCCATTCCACATTCCATTACTCATTGCATTCCTTAACATTCCATTCCACATTCCATTCCATTCCATTAAACAGTCCGCTCCATTCCTTTCCATTCCATTCCACATTGCATTCCACATTCCATTCCACATTCCATTCCTTTCCACATACCGTTCCACATTCCATAACACATTCCTTTCCACATTCCATTCCACATTCCATACCACATTCCTTTCCATTCCATTCCATTCCTTTCCATATTTGTTTCCATTCCATTCCACATTCCTTTCCAGATTCTATTACTCGTACCATTCCACTTTCCATTCCACATTCCGTTTCATTCCATTCCACATTCCATATTTCATTCCACATTACATTCCATTATTCAACATTCCATTCCGTTGCATTCCAGATTCCATTCCGTTGCATTCCATTCCACATTCCATTCCATTCCATTCCATTCCACATTACATACCACTCCAGTTCACATTACATTCCATTGCATTCCATTCCACATTCCATTCCATTCCATTCCACATTCCATTACATTCGATTCCACGTTCCATTCCACGTTCCACTCCACGTTACATTCCATTTTCCATTCCTCGTTCCATTCCACTTTCCTTTCCATCTTCCATTCCATTCCATTGCATTACACATTCCATTCCATTCCATTCCACATTCAATTCCATTCCACTCCAAATTCATTTCCATTCCAGATTCCATTCCACATTCCATTCCACATTCCATTCCATTCCATTCTGTTCCATTCCATTACATTCCACATTGGATTCCTTTCCATTCCACCTTCCCTTCCATTCCATTGCATTCCATTCCACATTCCATGTGGCATTCCATTCAACTTTCCCTTCAACATTCCATTCCATGTTGCATTCCATTCCATTCCTTTCCATTTCATTCCATTCCAGATTCCAATCCACATTCCATTGCATTCCATTCCATTCCACAATCCATTCCACATTCCATTCCATGAAATTCCACCTTCCTTTCTATTCCATTCCACATTCCATTCCGTTCCATTCTATGCAATTACACATTCCATTCCACATTCCATTCCATTTTTCATTTAACATTTCACTCCACATTCCTTTCCGTACCTTTGCATTCCATTCCATTTCATTCCATTGCACTTTCCATTCCACATTCCACTCCTTTTCTCATTTCACATTCCATTCCACATTCCATTCCATTCCATTCCATTCCACCTTCCATCCAACATTGCATTCCATTCTATTTCACATTCCATTCCATTCAATTCCATTCCATTCCACATTCCATTCCATTCCATTCCATTCCACATTCCATTCGACTTTCCATTCCACTTTCCATTTCCCATTCCATTCCACTATCCATTTCACATTCCATTCTATTTGATGCCACATTCCATTCCATTCTTTCCATTCCATTCCACATTCCATTTCACTTTCCATTACATTCCTTTCCAATTTTCCATTCCAATTTCATTCCATTCCATTCCATTCCACATTCCATTCCATTACTTTCCACATTCCATTCCACATTCCAACCCATTCCATTCCACATTCCAACCCATTCCATTCCACATTCCATTCCATTCCATTCCATTCCACATTGCATTCCATTCCATTCCATTCCACATTGCATTCCATTCCATTCCTCAACCGATTCCACATTCCATTCCACTTTCCATTCCATTCCTTTTCACATTCGTTTCGGCATTCCATTCAATTCCACATTCCACTCCGCATTCCATACCATTCCACATTCCATTCCATATTCCATTCCACTCCAATCCACATTCAATTCCCTTGCATTCCACGCTCCATTCTAGTCCATTCCACCTTCCATTCCACATTCCATTCCTCGATCCATTCCTGGTTCTAATTCACAAGCCATTCCATTCTGTTCCACGTTTCATTACACGTTCATTTCCAATCCACTCCACATTGGTCTCCACATTCCATTCCACATTCCAGTCCACCTTCCATTCCATTCCACATGCGATTCCTATCCATTCCACATTCCATCCAATTCCATTTCACATTCCATTGCATTTGATTACATTCCACATTCTATTCCATTCCAAATTCCATTCCTTTCCATTCCACATTCCATGCCATTCCATTGCACATTCCATTCCACGTTCTATTCCATAGCATTCCACTTTCCATTCCATTCACTTCGACGTTCCATTTCATTCTGTTCAACATTCCATTCCACATTCTATTCCACATTCGATTCCATTCAATTCCACATTCCATTCCACACTCCATTCCATTCCACATTGTATTCCACATTCCATTGCCTTCCATTCCACGTTACCTTCCACATTCCATTCCACGTTCTATTCCATAACATTCCACTTTCCATTCCATTCACTTCCACGTTCCATTGCATTCCATTACATTCCATTCCACATTCCATTCCATTCCAATCCACATTCCATTCCATTCCTTTCCAATTTCCACTCCATTCCTCACTCCATTCCATTCCATTCCACATTCCCGTACTTACCATTCCACATTCCATTCTATTCCATTCCGTTCCATAAAATTCCACATTCCTTTCCACGTTCCATTCCATTCCATTCTACATTCCATTGCACGTTCCATTCCACATTCCATTCCACGTTCCATTCCACTTTCCATTTGAGTTTCCATTCCTTTATATTCCACGTTCCACTCCTTTGCATTCCACGTTCCATTTCATTCCATTAAACATTACATTTCTCATTCCATTTCACATTCCATTCCACATTCCCTTTCGCATTCCATTCCATTCCATTCCATTCCATTGCATTACACTTTCCATTCCATTCCACTCGACGTTCCATTCCAGTCCTTTCGACGTTCCATTGCATTCGACATTCAATTCTAACCCATTCCATTCCATGTTGCACTGCATTCCATTCCACTTTCCATTCCATTCCATTCCAAGTTCCATTCCATTCCATTCCAATCCATTCCACATTCCATTCCATTTCATTTCATTCCACGTTCCATTCCATTCCATTCCATATTACATTCCATTCCACTTTCCATTCCCTTCCACATTCCATTCCATTCCACTTTCCTTCCCATTAGACGTTCCATTTCGTTCAATTCCACATTCCATTCACGTTCCAGTCCTTTCCACATTCCTTTCCATTCCATTCCATTCCACATTGCATTCCATTCCAGATTCCCTTCCGCATTCCATTCCATTCCTTACCAGATTCCTTTCCATTCCATTCCACTTTACATTCCATTCCATTACACATTCCATTCCACATTCCATTCCATATTCCATTCCACGTTCTACTCCACGTTTCATTCCACTTTACATTACAGATTCCATTCCATTCCATTTCACTTTCCATTACACATCCGACTCCATTCAATTCCACATTCCATTCCAGTTTCCAATCCATTCTATTCCACACTACATTCCACATTCCATTCCCTTCCATTCAACGTTCCATTCCACATCTATACCATTCAATTCCGTTTGATTCCATTCCATTAAATCCCATTCCACATTCCATTCCTTTCCACATTCCTTTCCTCATTCCATTCCATTCCATTCCACATTCCAATCCATTCCATTCCACATTGCATTCCATTCCACATTGCCTTCCTCATTTCATTCCATTCCATTCCACATTCCATTCTATTCCACATACCATTAGATTCCATTCCATTGCACATTACTTTCCATTCATAATTCCCTTTCTCATTCCATTCCATTCCTTTCCACATTCCATTCCATTTTATTCCACGTTCAATTCCATTCCACGTTCCATTGCACATTCCATTGCACATTCAATTCCACGTTTCTGTCCACGTTCCATTCCACTTTCCATTCCACATTCCTTTCCATTCCAGTCTACATTCCATTCCACGTTCCATTCCTCGTTGCATTCCCCATCCATTGCACTTTCCATTCAACGTTCCATTCCCTTCCATTCCACAATCTATTCTACATTCCATTCCACATTCCATTCCAGTCCATTCCACTTTCCATTCCATTCCATTCCACATTCCATTGCACTCCATTCCAGATTCCATTCCACATTCCTTTCTAATCTGCATTCCTTTACACATTCCACACCATTCCATTCCACATTCCATTCCACTTTCCATTCCATTCCATTCCATTCCACTTTCCATTCCACATTCGTTAAAACATTCCATTCCATTCCATTCCATTCCATTCCACATTCCATTCCACGTTCCTTTCCATTCCATTCCACTTTCAATTCCAACTTCCATTCCATTCCATTCCGCTTTGCATTCCACATTCCATTGCGCATCCTATTGCACATTGCATTCCACATTGCATTGCATTCCATTCCACATTCCATTCCATTCCATTCCAATTTCCTTTGCATTTCATTCCATATTCCATTGCATTTCATTTCACATTCCATTCCATTACATTCCACATTCCATTCCACATTCCATTGCATTCCATTCCACATTCCATTCCACATTCCATTTCACATTCCATTCCAAGTTCCATTCCATTCACTTACATGCTCCATTCCACCTTCCATTCCACGTTCCATTCCACGATCCATTCCATTCCATTCCATGAACCATTCCACGTTCCAGTCCACATTTCATTCCACATTCCATTAAACATTCCATTCCACATTCCATTACATTCCATTTCACATTCCTTTCCATTCCATTCCACATTCCATTCCACCTTTCATTCCATTCAACATTCCATTCAACATTCCATTCCACGTTCCATTCCATCCTCCATTCCATGCATTCCACATTCCATTCCACACTCCATTCCATATCATTCCACATTCAATTCCACATTCCATTCCATTACTTTCCATTACATTCCACATTCCATTCCAGATTGCATTCTGTTGCATTCCACATTCCATTCCACATTCCATTCCACATTCCATTCCACATTCCATTCCATTCCATTCCACGTTAAATTCCACGTTCCATTCCACATTCCATTCCACGTTCCATTCCACGTTACATTCCAATTCATTCCACGTTCCATTCCACTTTCCATTGCATTTCATTCCACGTTCCATTCCAACTTCCGTTGTACATTCCATTCCATGTTCCACTCCACATTCCATTCCACGTTCCATTCCACGTTTAATTCCACATTACTTTCCACGTTCCATTCCATTCAAGTTCCATTTCACATTCTATTCCATTCGATTAAACTTTCCTTTCAACATTCCATTACACATTCCCTTCCACGTTGCATTCCACATTCCATTGCACATTCCATTCGACGTAACATTCCACATTCCAATCCAAGTTGCATTCCACATTCCATTCCGCGTTCCATTCCATTCAATTCCACGTGCCATTCCATATTCCATTCCACTCCATTCCATGTTCCATTCCACATCCCATTCCACATTCCATTAAACATTCCACTACACATTCCATTCCATTCCACATTCCGTTCCACATTCCATTCCACTCCACATTCTTTTCCACATTCCCTTCCACATTCCATTCCATTTCATTCCACATAACATTACATATTGCATTCCATTCCATTCCAGATATCATTCCACATTCCTTTTCATTCCATTCCACCTTCCATTTAACATTCCTTTCCATTTTATTCCACATTCCAATCCACATTCCATTCCACATTCCATTCCACTTTGCATTCCACATACCCTTTCACATTCCATTCGACATAACATACCACATTCCATTTCACTTTCCATTCCATTTTTTTCCACATTCCATAACACATTCCATTCCATTCCATTGCACACTATATTCCATTACATTCCACATTACATTCCACATTGCATTCCACGTTCCATTGCATTCCATTCCACGTTCCATTCTACTTTCCATTAGAAATTCTATTCCTTTCCATTCCACGTTCCATTCTACGTTCCTTTAGAGGTTCCGTTCCGCATTCCATTCCACATTCCATTCCATTCCATTCCATGTTACATTCCATGTTCCATTCCAATCCATTCCGCATTGCATTCCTTTCCATTCAACATTCCTTTCCATTCCATTCCACGTTCCATTCCACGTTCCATTCCAAGTTCCATTCCATTCCATTGCACGTTCCATTCCATTCCTTTTCACGTTCCATTTCATTCAATTTCACATTCCATTCCACATTCCAATTCACTCCATTCCACTTTCCATTCCATTCAATACCTCTTTCCATTCCATATCACATTCCATTCCACGTTGCAATCCACCTTCCATTTCGCGTTCCATTCCATTCCATTCCTTTCCTTTCCAGATTCCATTCCATTCCATTCCACATTCTACTCCACATTCCATTCCTTTCAATTCCACATTCCATTCCACATTCCATTCCATTAAATTTCACATTCCACACTATTCCCTTCCACATTCCATTACTTTCCATTCCACATTACATTCCAAATCCCATTCCACCTTCCATTCCACATTCCATTCCATTCCTTTCCACGTTCCACTACACGTTCCATTCCACATTCCATTCCACATTCTCTTCCATTCCATTCCACATTGCGTTCCACATTCCATTCCACATTCCATTCCATTCCACTTTCCATTCCATTCCATTCCACATTCCCTTAAATTGCATTCCACCTTCCATTCCATGATCCATTCCATTCCATTACACATTCCATTCCGCATTTCTTTCCACACATCATTCCATACCATTCCATTCCACATTCCATTCCATTCCACATTCCATTCCATTCCATTCCACATTCCATTCCATTCCATTCCACATTCCATTCCATTCTATTCCACATTCCATTACACATTCCATTCCTTTCCACATTCAATTCCATTTCACATTCCTTACCATTCCACATTCCATTCCATTCCAATCCATTCCACATTCCATTCCTTAATACATTTCGTTCCATTCGATTTGATTCCACTTTCCATTCCATACCACTTTACGTTCCATTGAATTCCACCTTCCTTTCCTTTCCATTCTACATTCCATTCCATTCCATTCCAGATTCCATTCCATTGCATTCCAAATTCCATTCCATTCCATTCCATTCCAAGTTCCATGCCACATTCCATTCCACTTACACTTCCGCAATCCACTCCACATTCCATTCCATTCCATTCCACATTCCCTTCCTATTCGATTCCATTCCATTCCAGATTCCATTCCATTCCTTTCCACATTCCCTTCCTATTCCATTCCATTCCATTCCACATTCCATTCCGTTCCATTCCACTTTCCATTCCACATTCCATTCCACATTCCATTCAATTCCATTCCATTCCATTCCACATTCCATTCCTATTCCATTCCACATTCCTTTCCTATTCCATTCCATTCCTATTCCATTCCACATTCCTTTCCTATTCCATTCCATTCCATTCCATTCCACATTCCATTCCATTCCGTTCCACCTTCCTTTCCTCATTCCATTCCAATCCATTCCAAATTCCATTCCACAGTCCATTCCATTTCCATTCTATTCCATTCCACCTTCCATTCCACATTCCATACCATTCCAATCCACATGCCATTCCGCATTCCATACAATTTCCATTCCATTCTATTCCACATCCCATTCCAGATTCTATTCCACATTCCATTCCATTCTATTCTGTATTCCACTGCAAATTCCATTCCATTCAATTTCACATTGCATTCCACATAACTTTCCATTCCATTCCACATTCCATTCAACATTCCTTTCCATTCAGTTTCACTTTGCTTTCCATCCATTCGAAATTACTTTCCATTCAATTCCATTTCACATTCCATTCCATTCAATTCCACTTTTCATTCCATTCCATTCCACATTCCATTCAATTCCTTTCCACTTTGCATTCCATTCCATTCCATTCTACATTCCATTCCATTCCACATTCCATTCCATTCCTTTCCTTTCCCTTTCAATTACATTCCATTCCACTCCATTCCACATTCCATTCTATTCCACATTCCATTCCATTCCATTCCATTCCCTTTCCACTCCAATCCATTCCACATTCCCATCCATTCCACGTTTCATTCCATTCAATTCCACATTCCATTCTATTCCATTACATTCCTTTTTCCATTCCATTCCACATTCCTTTCCACTCCACATTCCATTCCACGTTCCATTACACGTTCCATTGCACATTCCATTCCATTCTATTAAACATTCCTTTCCATTACTTATCATTCCTCTCTCCAATACATTCCATTACATTCCACGTTACATTCCACGTTCCAATAGACATTTCAATCCACCTTACAATCCACTACATCCCAGGTTCAATTCCCCATTCCATTCCATTCAATTCCACTTTCCATTCCAATCCATTCGACATTAAATTCCACATTCCATTCCATTACATTCCACATTCCTTTCCACATTCCATTCCAATCCATTCCACTTTCCATTACATTCCATTCCACATTCCACTCCACATTCATTTCCATGCCATTCCACATTCCATTCCACGTTCTATTGCATTCCATTCCATTCCACTTTCCATTCCATTATATTTCACATTCCATTCCACATTCCTTTCAATTCCGTTCCACTTTCCATTCCATTCCATTCCACTTTCGATTCCACATTCCATGCCACGTTCTGTTACTTTACATTCCGTTCCAAATTCCATTCCATTCCATTCCACATTCCATTCCATTCTATTCCTCATTCCGTTACATTCCATTCCACATTCCATTCCGTTCCATTCCATTCCAGTTTCCATACCTTCCCATTCCATTCCAAATTCCATTCATTCCATTACTCAATCCATTCCATTGCATTCCACATTTCTTTCCATTCCATTCCCTTCTATTCCACGTTCCATTCCATTCCATTCCACATATCATTCCATGTTCCATTCTTCATTCCATTCCACGTTCCATTCGATTCCATTCCACATATCATTCCATCTTCCATTCTTCATTCCATTCCGCGTTCCATTCCACGTTCAATTCAAATTTCCATTCCACGTTCATTTGCATTCCATTCCTCATTCCATTCCACATTCCATTCCATTCCATTCCGCATTCCATACCTCTAAATTCCATTCCATTCCACATTCCTTTCCATTCCATTAAAGATTGCATTCCACATTCCGTTGCATTCCATTCCACATTCAATTCCACGTTCCATTCCACATTCCATATCACATTCCATTCCACGTCCCATTCCATTCTATTCCACATTCCATTCCATTCCATTACACTTTCCATTCCATTCCATTCAATAGCATTCCACATTCCATATCATTCCATTCCATATTCCATTAAATTACACTCCACATTCCATTTGACATCCCACTTATTTCCAGTCTACATTCCATTCCACATTCCATTCCATTAAATTCCACATTCCATTACATTCCAATCCACATTCCATTCCATCCTATTGCCCATTCAATTTCACATTCCATTCAGCAATCCATTCCATTCCATTGCACATTCCATTCCACATTCCATTCCACATTCCATTCCATTCCATTCCACGTTACATTCCACGTTTCATTCTACATTCCTTTCCAGGTTCCATTCAATGTTCCATTCCACATTCCATTTCACATTTCATTTCACGTTCCATTCCGCATTCCATACCATCTTCCATTCCACATTCTATTCCATGTTCCATTCCACTTTCCATTCCATTCAAATCCACCTTCCATTCCAAATTCATTCCACTCCATTTTATTGCATTTCATTCCATTACACATTCCTTTCCTTTCCATTCCATTCCACATTCAATTGTATTCCATTCCACATTCCACTCCTTTCCATTGCACCTTCCATTCCGTTCCATTCCATTCCATTCCACATTCCATACCATTCCGTTGCATTCCACATTCCATTCCTTTCCATTACACAATCCATTCCTTTCCATTCCACGTTCCATTCCATTCCATTCCACCTTCCACTTCATTCTATTCGACATTACATTACATTCTAATCCACATTCCATTCCACCTCTCATTCGACGTTTCATTCCACCTTCAATTCGAAGTTCCATTCCACTTTCACTTCCATTCCATTCCACCTTCAATTAAACGTTCCATTCCAATTTCCATTCCATGTTCTGTTCCACATTCCATTCCATGTTCTATTCCACGTTTCATTCCATCCCATTCCACATTCCATTCCATTCCACTCCACCTTCCATTCCACATTCCATTCCATTCCATTCCACATTCCTTTCCACATTCCATTCCACTCCATTCCAACTTCCATTCCACATCCCCTTCCATTCCATTCTATTACACATTGCATTCCATTCCATTCCACAATCCATTCAACATTCCACTCCATTCCATTCCACTTTCCATTATATTCCATTCTAACTTCAATTCCTCATTGCACTACATTACATTACATTACACATTCCATGCGACATTCCATTCCATTCAATTCCGCATACCATTCCATTCCGTTCCACATTCCATTCCATTCGATTCCATTCCAACTTCAGCTCCACATTCCATTCCATTCCCTTCTACATTCCATTCTTTTCCATTCCAAATTACATTCCACGTTCCATTCCACGTTCCATTCCACTTTCCATTCCACGTTCCATTCCAAATTCCATTCCACATTCCATTCAACATTCCATTCAACATTCCATTCAATTCCGTTCCCCATTCCATTCCACATTCCGTTTCATTCCATTCAACATTCCATTCCATCCCGCTCCACATTCCATTCCACATTCCATTCCATTCCATTCCACATTCCATCCCACGTTCCATTCCATTCCAATTTACGTTCCATTCCACTTTCCATTCCACATTCCATTCCACACTCCATTCCATTCATTCCACATTCCATCCCACGTTCCATTCCATTCCAATTTACGTTCCATTCCACTTTCCATTCCACATTCCATTCCACACTCCATTCCACATTCCATTACTTTCTATTCTACATTGTTTTCAACATGCCATTCTACATCCCATTCCAAATGCCATTCCACATTCCAGTCCATTTCATTCCACATTCCATTCAACATTCCATTAAACTCGATTCCACATTCCATTCCATTCCATTGCACATTCCATTCGGCATTCCATTCCACATTTCTTTCCCCATTGCATTCCATTCCATTCCACATTCCATTATACATTCCATTACACTTTCCTTTCCACATTGCATTCCATTCCATTCCACATACAATTCCACATTCCATTCAAAATTCCATTCCATTCCCCTTTCCATTCCATTCAGTTCCACATTCCATTCCACTGCATTCCATTCCATTCCACATTCCACTGCATTCCATTCCACATTCCATTCCATTCCATTCCACATTGCATTCTTCCACATTGCATTCCATTCCGTTGCACATTCCATCCCATTCCATTCCACCTTGCATTCCACTTTCCCTTCCATGCCAAATTTCATTCTATTCCTCTCCACATTCCAATCTACATTTCATTCCGTTCCATTCCACTTTCCATTCCACATTCCATTCCATTCGATTCCACATTCCATTCCACTCCATTCCACATTCCATTCCACATTCTTTTCCATTCCATTCCACATTGCTTTCCATTCCATTCCATTTTCCATTCCATTACATTCCAAATTGCATTTCATTCAATTTCACATTCCATTCAATTACATTGCATTCCACATTCCATTCCATTGTATTCCACTTTCCATTCCATTCTATTATATTCTACTTCCCATTCCGTCTCATTCCACGTTCCATTCAATTACATTCCACATTCCACTCTGCATTCCATTCTACTTTATATTCCACGATCCATTCAACCTTCCATTACACATTCCATTCCATTTCATCCCACATTTCATTACACGTTCCATTCCATTCCATTCCACATTCCATTCCATGCCACTTTCCATTCCACGATCCATTGTAAGTTCCAAGCCACGTTCCTTTCCACATTCGATTCCACATTCCATTCCTTTCTATCACATATTCCATACCATTCCATTCAACTCCATTCCACAATTCATTCCATTCCATTTGACATACCATTCACATTCCGTTCCACATTCCATTTCGTTCCTTTCCACATTCCATTCCAAACTCCATTCCACATTCCATTCCGTTCCATTCCACATTGCATTCCACACTCCATTCCACATTCCATTCCACATTCCATTTCGCATTCCATTCCATTCCATTTCATTCCACGTTCCATTCCATTTCAATCAGTATTCCATTCCATTCCATTCAACGTTGCATTCCATTCCACATTCCAGTGCATTGCACTTCCGATTCCATTCCATTCCATATTCCATTCCACATTACAGACCAGATTCCATTCCACATTCCATACCCTTCCTTTCTAGATTCCATTCCACATTCCATTCCTTTCCATTAAACATTCCATTTAACTTTATATTCCACATTCCATTCCACTTTCCATTACACAGTCCATTCCACATTCCATTCCATTCCATTTCACTTTGCATTCCATTTCATTCCATTCCACATTCTATTCCATTCCACACGCCATTCCTTTGCATTCCACGTTGCATTCCACATTGCGTTCTATATTCCATTCTACATTACATTCCATTTCTTTGCAAATTCCATTCTACATTCCATTCCACATTCCAGGCCACATTCCACACCATTCCTTTCCACATTCCATTCCACATTCCATTCCTTTCCATTACAACTTCCGTTTCACTTTCCCTTCCACATTACATTCCACTTTCCATTGCACATTTCATTCCACATTCCATTCCATTCCATTC